>NW_028143149.1:0-241232 GCF_977018435.1 Lepisma saccharinum
TGAAAGCCGAATTATATGAAATAATTAAAATAAACAAACATAAAATAAACATCTAGCAGTGCTTACATTAAATTGAAAATTGGTAGTTTGCACCGCGATCCTTACTGCTCGTACTCTTACTCGTGCTATGGTTCCTTTCATAGTAGTTGGCAACGCTGACTTAGCAGGGAGTGACGTTACTGCCAGGTTATTCCTTCCCGGCTGTAGAAAAGGTGATGGAAGGTGGCAAAAATTCAATATATTAGAGGGGATAAACAAGTAACAAAACTTACTTTTTTGTAGTTTCTTCAACAATATTCATTTTCCTTTTTGAGTTCTGGTAAGAACATACCGTTGGCCAACTGTAATTTTGGTCGTGGTTCTAACGTTGGCCCAACGTGTAGTTTTTACTTTGGACCAACATACTGAAAACTAAAGTATAGATAGGTTTGTGTTGTGATATATACACGTAAATTTATTGAGGACAAATATAAAGTACTACCTGGAGGTACAACCCAAGTCAGGCACGTATCCAGGAATTCCTTTCGGGGGGGGGCTCAACATCATTTTTTTAAGGGGTATAGTAAGAACCTCACAATTGTGTGTTTAAGACCAGAGGTGGCAATTGGGTTCCAAACCGGGGGGGGGGGGAGGGGTGCGGAGGGCGTTGCAAGGAAAGTTTACTTTCTCTTGGTAGCCAAGGCTTAACATTAAGAGGTCATAATGTTCAGGCAAAAAAATTAAAAAATTGGAGCAACTATCCCTTAAATCGTTGCCACTGTAAGGCTATCATTTTAATCAGAACGTGAAATCTGAACATTTTTTACCACTCGACTCCTCTGTGCCGGAACCATCTCAGTATGTGGGTTTGTCCATTTCTTCTCATCAGGCATAAAATCATCTATGGTGTCTTTGAGTGTTTTTACGAAGCTGTTACACATGCACGGGATGGACATCCACTCGACAACGCGAGATTCAAATTGTGGGCTGCGAACTGGACGCAGACAGCTCTCGAATATTTCTCTCTGATTCGAGCCTGAACACCACTAACGGTCTTGTCCTCCCATTTTTTCAGCTCTTATAAAAGCCGAAACCCAACAAATTGTTCAGATTCAGGCCTTAGCACTCACAAGTGTTCAAAAATGCCTGTCACAGCTTCCGCTGTCTTGTCATATATCGGCACGAAACAAAGGAAGTCTTCTCGAATACAGGTGGATCACGAAACAATTAATGCACAGTGAAAACCCTTCCGTTCCCAACACATCTAATGTTTCGTCTCCCAGTATGATGAAATGCTTACTCATTTATCTCTAGTGACGTGCCCAAGGGAGGTTTGGTGAGGTGATAACCCCATTTGACCCAGTATTCTTAAAAAAAAAAAAAAAATTAACGTGAAAGACAGGGAAAAAATGGCAAAATCAGGACTGACCACCAACAATAGTATGCGTAACCCCTCTCCCTTCCAAAAATCCTGGGCACGCCTCTCTTTATCTCGGACACATTTTTTAAAATCAACTCACCAGAAGTTTTTATCATCGTATTGGAGATTGAAGTAAGATGCGTTCTTCCTGCAGGTTTGGATATGATCCTTAAGGGTGCTGTCGTCTGTCTGCCTTCACACCTAACCCTAATTTTCCATCCTTGTGACTTGGATTTTCAAGACTTAGGAAGGTTTCAGACCAAAAGGACACGCGATACATGTCGATTGGAACGGGCCAATCAACAGCAACGTTTCACACCGTAGCGACACAAAAGGCCGCACAAACCTAATCTTCAGGCGACACGGTGTGAAATCTCCCTTATTAGGCCACTGTCATTGTCACCTCGAAGTAGTAGCTCTTGTTGACCACAGAAAAAAAATTCTCCTCAACCGGTGGGAATGCTCCTCAGTTTTCTTCTCTCTCCTATAGTTTCTGTGCTTGTTCACTATACAGGCAACACCTTACGATTTGATATACACAGGACATGTACTATGTAGACATTTTAACGAAAAATCGGTTGAAGTCAAGGATGGCTAGGTGGCTCCGTTGGCAGAGCCCTGATTTGGGTCCTGGCAGAGCCTGCAATTACCGCCTAAAATGTCTACATATGCAACATCATCTTGCTTTCTCTTCTCGACATTCATAAAATTTTCGGTTGTCTCTTTATGGTAGTTAAGTGTTTGAATGTGTTTCGAACCCCGTAGGCTTAAACAAAAGTATTTTTTTATACCATGAAATTCTCGGACTGCATATACGAAATTTAGTTCTGGCAAAACTAAATCATCACTCAAAACTTTGCTTTTCAGTTGATCTATGCAGTTTATTTCTGTTTTAATAAACCACTCCAATATCCGGTACTGCTGAAATATTCACTTTAGAGAGAGACCTTTGATCTCTTCGGCCCTCGAACCGTGCTAGCCTTACACTGAGGCCCCGGAAGTTCCGCTGTCGTCAATGTCTTCATTTTCGAATCACTATATCTTATAAAGCAACCAGAGGACGCTGACTGATCTGATCATCAATCGACTGTGTGAATTGTCACACTTACCTCTGAAATCTCATTAACCGATTATTTGTACAGATCAACCGAAAAATTGAATCCGCGTATTTACATCCTCATTATATTCTAGAACATTCCGCAGATAAAACGATTCGTTAATATCGCCAGTAGTTGACTCCTTCTCTCATTCAAGAACGTACCCTCTCCCGCCTTCCAGAGATTAGAAATTACAACGAATCGCCCTACGTGTGGCGCTTCCTTAGTGCTCCAGTGCGCTGCGACAACACCGAAAGTTCAAGAAAAGTGTACGTGCAATATTATCAACAACATTGTTATAGAACATTCTCCGTCTTGCCTCGATAATTGTCTATCTCCTTAAATCATCGTCACATTATTCAAAAAGCCAAAAACCTTATTTTATCTAGTGTAAAATTTTAAAAAATCATGGAGGGGGGGCTCGAGCCACCTCAACCCCAGCTTGGATACGTGCTATTGACAATAATAGGGTTATAGAACACTCTCCGTTTTGTCTCGATAATTATTTCTCTCAGATTTATAAATTTATTTTCTTCACATTATTCAAGACGCCAAAAATCTAATTTTATCTAGTGTAAATTGAAAAATTTCCTGAGGGAGGGGGGGGGCTCGAGCCATTAACAATAACAGGAGTATAAAACATGCTCCGTCTTGGCTCGATAATTATTTCTCTTCTTACATTATTTTCACATTATTTAAGAAGCCAAAACCCTAATTTTATCTGACGTAAACTGAAAAATTTCCTGGGGAGAGGGTCGAGCCCCCTGTGCCCCATCTTGGATACGTGCTATTATCAATAACAGGGTTACGGAACATTCTCCGTCTTGCCTCGATAGTTATTTCTCTCCTTAAATTATTGTCACATTATTTTATTTCACAACACAAGAAATCAAAAACCTCATTTTATCTAGTGTAAACCTAAAACTTTCGGGGGGGGCTCGAGCCCCCTAAGCCCCCCCTCTGGATACGTGCCTGACCCAAGTAACCACAACCATTGGGCAGGCCAACTGCAGGTTTTATGTAGGAAAGGTTGGGTTTACTTTGGTTGGCCAATTGAAGTCAAGGTAACTTAATATACTATAAGGTAGCGCCATCCGAAAATTGCCGATCATGCACGAACGCGTGACGTCATGTGGGAGGATCGGTTATGCTCGTTGCCCCTTCGGTTATGTTCGTTCGGGGCTTAGCAGAAGCAAACGGCCGCTATCATTTCTATGCGAGTTTCAGAGAGGGAAAGTGTTTCTTTCATTACTTTGAGGGGTAAATATTAATTATCATACTTCGGGATGGTATTGAGGTATTTCTTTAATGATTAGTAACATAATTAAAACATGCTACTTTTAAAAGATGGGAAAATTGCACATGCAAAAGTATTGTAAAAATTCATTTTTCTGAAACATGATCGATATATTACAAAGAAGGTTGTCCGTGTTTTAATTAGAATTTCAGATTTCATCACTTCATAAATCGTATTTTGATTTTAATAAGAAACGTTGCATGCTAAAGAAGAATTGCATAGTGAAAGAGTTACAAAGAAAGAATTGATTGACAGATTTGGTTTATTTTTGCTTTTTTGTCTTTTTTTATATATGAAAGGAAAACCCATAAGAGGATCTGGTAATCCTGCACAATTGGGTTGTATTAATACGCATGCGCGAGATCCATGCATTTCGCGAGGCGGAAGATGTACAACGTTGCCAGATCTCTTTGCAGCGTCTTCGCTGCCATTAGGGGTGTGTAGGGGGCAGCACGCATATTAATGAGCAATTGCACATTCCAATATCTACCGGTATCGTGGGTATTTCTTGTTGCAGATTTTTGCGAGGTGGAAGATCTCCAACGTTGCCAGTTCTCTTCTTTTTGGCATCTTCGCTGTCATTAGGGGTGTGAGGGGAAGATTTTTTTGGGTCGGGACGGGAATTTTTTAAATCCCGATATTCCCTGCATTCGGGATGTGAAAAATTAGTCATTTCCGGACTAAGTCGGGAAATTTTCCGGAAAGGAAGGGATAGAAATTTCCCGAACAATTTCCGATAATTTTCACACACTTCATTTTAAAACGACCATTTGGCATTTCTCGACTGCTTATAATAACGAAAAGTCGGGAAATATTTTCCCGAATTCGGGATCGGAACGGGAAATTTTTTCCCCGATATCCGGGTCCCAACTTTTCAGGATCCCGCACACAGCATTTACATCATTTGAGGAATGTGCGGGATTCCGAAAAGTCGGGACTGGGATCGCGAATAAAATATCTCTACAATGTCACTATTCGAATTACGTTAATTCTTTCCAGATATCTCAGGGGAGGCAAGTGCCCCCCCCCTGCGGTCACCCATGCATAATGTGGACTTTAATCAATCAACCATGCATGCTAACGGGTAGATATTAGAATGTGCAATTGCTAATTAATGACGCATTAGCTTGGTGAATGCGAAACGAAAATATGCTGGCAGCACCCCTGTTCAATCCCTACGCTTTTGATGGCCAATTGTTCTCCCATTTAAATACATAGGGAATTTGATGCAGAGCGTGATTCTATTACATTCATCTTAACTTTAGAAATTATGTCAGATCATGATAGACGATTAATCAGTGCTGTGACACTAAGAATTTTAATGAGACAATTGTCAACAGAACAGACATCGGAACTCAAAAAAAGCCTTAAATTTTTCACAATTTAAGGCCGTACTAAAGGCAATTTTGTGGTAATTTTTCGCTTACAGATGGCAGCACCGTTTGCCATGGCTACCGAGAGCCATGTTGCCAGATCTCCGCGTAAATATAACCAAGGTAGATACATACAGGTTGGTCGATTAGGGTACTCGATGTGAGATGACGCCATATTGGTTAGAGGTGAGTTAGTGGATTAAAAAATAGTAGTAAATCAGGGAAATTGATAATCATGATATTTTAGTTATATGTTCTTCTTACAGAAATATGCAATATCATTAGTGGAAGGTAGTAATAGTCGAAATATTAAAATAAAATCCGTTGTTTTATATTAAGTATTTGTTTTAATATTTAGAACGCAGAGAAGAAAATGCAATAATAAGTGTAGTTAAATATTAATATAAAATCCGTTGTTTTATGTTCAGTATTTATTTTAATATTCAGAACGCAGAGAAGAAAATACAATAATAAGTGTAGTTAATTCAAACACGAAACGGACCAAGTAAGGACAGTAATTGAAATAACTGAAAACATTTTGTGAACGCGTTTGAAGAGAATGCTGCGTTGACTCAGACACGTATCCAAGGGGGCGTTCAGGCGGCTAGAGCCCCCCCCCCCGAAAGTTTTCGGTTTACACTAGATAAAATGAGGCTTTTTGGTTTCTTGTGTGTGTGACGAAAATTTAAGGAGAGAAATAATTATCGAGGCAAGGTAAATTTTTCTACAACCCTGTAATTGATAATAGCACGTGTCCAAGGTGGGGATAAGGTGGGTCGACCCCCTCCCCAAGAAATGTTTCAGTTTACACTAGATAAAATTAGGTTTTTGGTTTCTTTAAAATGCGACAATTTAAGGAGAGATATAATTATCGGGGCAAGATAGAGAATGTTCCATAGCCATTTTATTGATAATAGCACGTATCCAAGGTGGAGATCAGGGGGTCGAGCCCCCGCAGGAAATCTATCAGTTTACACTGGATAAATTAGTTTTTTTGGCTTCTTGAATAATGTGACGATAATTTAAGGAGAGTAATTATCGAGGCAAGACGGAGAATGTTCTATAACCCTTTCATTGACAATATTGCACGCAAACGTTTCTTGCGCTTTCATTGTTGCCGTCGCAGCGAGAGCGATCATTGTGTAAAGATTTGTCATCATTTGGAAGCTGCACAACAAAGCGTGCCACGAGTAGGACTATTCTTTGTATTACTTATTCTTTGGAAAGCGGGAAAGGAAACGTTCTTAAGTAAGAGGTGGAGTCGAACTACTGGTAATATTAATGAAACGTTTTATCTGCGGAACATTCTAGAATATAATGAAGACATAAATACCTGGCTTCAATTTCTCGGTTGATCAGTACAACAGAATCTGTTAGTAATTCGAAAATGAAGAGGACTAGTGACACAATTTCCCGTAAACTACCGAAGTCTACTTCTAGTTCGTGTCCAAAGTTGAAGATATGGACGTCTGTGTAGTGTTGCCCACGGGACGAGACGGGACAGGCTTTTAAAAATTCGAGACGAGACGAGATGGATCATGTGTCCCGAGAACAAACGAATATTTTCGAGACGAGACAGCATTTCACAGCATTTCCACGAGACGAGACAGGCCAAAGTCTCGTCTCGTGGGCAACACTACGTCTGTGGAACTCTAGGAGACTCAGTGTAGTGCTAGTTCGGGGCATGAGCCGAAGAATTGAATTGAATTGATGTTTTAAGTCCACTTTATGCACAGTAAGGCTAATTGGGACTGGACCTACAGTTTAAAGTGGGATCCGAACCACTACGTGCCTCCACCGGGTATCGAACCCGGGACCATGAGCCGAAGAGATCGAAGGTCTAAAGTGAATATTTCAGGAGTACCGGATGTTGGGGCGGTTTATTAAGACATAAATAAGTTGCACAGATCAACTGTAATTTTATTTGTGCCCCAAAAGGACTTTTATTTAAGCCAACTGGGTTCGACACACACTCAAACACTTAACCACTACAAAGGGACAGCCGAAAATTATATGAATGTCGAGAAGAGAAAGCAGGAAGATGTTGCATATGTAGATATTTTAGCGGAATTTTCAGGCTCTGTCAGGACCCGAACCAGGGTCTCTGGCATTGGCGTAGCTACGAGGTGTGCCGGGTGTGCTTAGGCACACCCTAAAGGGCTGCTTTATCAAAGAGAATTAGAGACAGATATTTCAATAAGAGAGAAAATAAACGGCAGTTTGTAAGGAGTTGAAAATGTCATTACTTGGTACAAACGTGTGCATTATCGCTGATGAAACTAGTGTCTATAGATTTTCGATTTTTTTATGTCATTGGAGAAAGAAGATATTTACTGCATTCTACTCTGTACTGCAGCGCCATTATTCTATACCTGTCACAAGCTGCACGTGTGAGAGAGAGCTTTCTCCAAGCTTACCCAAGTTAAAACTAAATTAAGAGCAACTCAGAAGCAGGATAGATTGGAAGCCCTGTTCTTGCTATTTGTGGAACAGGAAAAAGCTGTCTTTTATATTGATGTAAATGATGTTATTGAGGAGTTTGAGAACATTGTACCTTTTGACAGACGTCTCTTGTTATAGATGACGTGTATTTTAATGTATTTGTTTGTAACATTTATGAACATTTTGTGTGTGTGTAATTTCTATGCAATTTGATTTTTCTATTACATATATTCAGAAATTTTCAACACTGTCATTTAGTGAATTTATATTCCTTTACAAACATCAGTGCAGTTAAAGAGCAAATGATTGTGTTGCAAAATATGTTATTAGAAAGGTACAAGAACTCATTTTTTTTTTTTCTTTGTGCACACCCAAATATAAAGTTCTAGCTACGCCTATGGTCTCTGGCATGTCGTGCCGTTGCGCTCTACTGGCATACCTAGGATTTTCGAAAAAGGGGGGGGGGTACGTATACTTTTTTCGGTAGTCAGTCCTCATTTTGCCATATTTGTCTGCCTTTGACGTTCATTTTTTTTTAGAAATACTGGGCCAAAGGAGGGTTATGACCCCCGTCACGCCACTGGAGATAAATGAGTGAGCATTTTATCATATTGAAGTCGAAACATTAGATGTGTTGGGAACGGAAGGGTTTTCACTGTGCATTAGCCTAATTGTTTCTCGATGCAGCTGTGTTCGAGAAGACTTCCTTTGTTTCGTGCCGATATATTATGATAAGACTGTGGAAGCTGTGTGACGGACAATTTTGAACACTTGCAAGTGCTTAGGCCTGAATATGAACAATTTGGTGGGTTTCAGCTGTTATAAGAGCTGCATACATGGGAAGACAAGACACATTAGTGGTGTTCAGGCTCGAATCAGGGAGAACTATTCGAGAACTATGTGCGTCCAGTTCGCAGCCCACAGTTTGAATCTCACATCGTCAAGTGGATTGTGTGAAGAGACTTGCTTTCGTTCGCTTGCTCCAGCGAAGTTCTTTTCTTGTGTATGTTGCGACCGTTCAAAATATTCTTGGGTAGAACGCAACGCAACGCACCGTGCTTTCATTGTTAAAATGCCATTTGCAATTCCGCACCCTGTATTAGTAAAATGAAATTAAAGATAAAACAAGTTTTCAATTTTTTTAATTATAAACATTGTTGGAAAATGCTTAAAAGTATTAATGTTAATTTTTCCACAAGGCCGTAAATTTCAGTTTCTTAATGTATTATTCTTGCAGAATTCCAATTGATACAAAAAAGTGTTCCATTTTCTCAGGATGATGATAAGACCAAATAATCTTTGCTTATTGTCAATTTTGAATATTCGTCTGATGAAGACCCTGTTAGAGGGTGGAAACGTTGCATTTTTATGTATATTTTTTATACTATAAAAGCTTTCCTTCAACATTTTAATGACATGGAAACAAGGCTTAACAGTGTTACAATGGAAATTAAAGCTCAAATTACTATACTTTAAGCAAATTATTTTTTTGAAAACCTTGAATTGATGATTTAAGTTCTTTTTATGCACAGATAGGCTAATCAGGACTGGACCTACAGTTTAAAGTGGGATCCGATGTTTCCTTCTTCCAACATTTACTGGGATTCGTTATTCTCTAGTAACTTGGTTTAACTTTCACAATTTCGAAGCACTCGCATTGATCATATCGTTAGAAAGCACGGAGTGAAATCTCGGCAACAGTGTTGGCTAAAATCTGCACCACGAACTAAATTGCGACGAAACGCCACTTCAAAAATTTTGATGATAAGCACTACTCTCTGAAGGTACGAAATGTTTGCATTTTTTCACATAGAATTTCAGATGCTTGGGGGAAGAAAATGTGATCTTTGTTTCACCACGAAATCTTCCATACTAGTCATACAATAAAAAATGCACCGGTATTGACAAAACTACCACTTCAGCGCCATCTGTACGCAGAAGTTTGAACATGACGGAGACTTTTCTGTTATTTTCTTATATACCTTCAATTTTTACAAAAATATAAGGCTCACATTTTTTAGTGAATAAAACAATCTTTTATATCGGAAAATTTCTTCCTTACCGAATCTATATTAGTTGTACGATTATATTTTGAAATTTGGGCCTATGCTTTAACATGGCTTTAGAACCCCCTTAAGTGCTTTATTCTTGTGAATCTGGTAAATAATAATACATAATACTTCCACGCGACTGTATTCTTATTTTTATAGTTGTTATTTCGTAACTAACTTTTTTTAACGTGATATCATACTTTTCCCTCATGACTAGTAAATATGGTTTTCTATTTTATACATGCACATTTATAGAGAAAAGTTATTGCCAAGAATATTGTATATTCTGTTTCATGTCTCGCAATCTCTACCGCTTTCTTATTTACAGGAACTATAATTTTAAAATTGTTGAAACCAAAGAAATATAGGACGAAAATAGGAGGGGAAAGAATTAATATTATAATATCGGATAGGGTACAGTGTCATAGTGTATAATAATAAAAAATATCATGCGCTTACGCACTTAATACATTTTCGTTTCAATTTTGAGAAGTATATATCAGATTCCTACTTCCGCTGTTGAATTAGTATTCGCAACCAGAAAAAGAAAACATTAGGCGTAGTGTAAAAAGTCTAACTTTTTTTATTTTCGACCCATGGCTGCTAGGCAAGGCCCAATTACATCAAAGACCTATGCATATTCTGCAGAGAGAGAGAGAGAGAGGGGTAGGTGGTGGAGGAGGGTTATACCATAGAAAATGGTTATACCAGGCTTGATGACATTGGGAAAGACGCGCGGCTTCTTGAGCCCATTGTGCATTGGGAACTCCAACATGGGTGTCCCATCTGGTGCGGTTTTTGTCAAAGGGGAGGTAACTGAAAACTGGTTACAACTAAATACCAATGTTGCCACCCACACATAGGAACAAGTTTTCCGTTTTATGGTAGTGTTTATTGCAACTCGGATAAAAAGGGAGTCCACATAACGAATGCAGCTAAAGGTTATGGTTACAAAAGCTCTTAGTAAAATGTCGATTGATTGATTTGGTTTATTTTACTTCGCATTTCTGCCACTTTTGGCTAATCGCGAAGACGAGAATGAATGATGATATGATGAAATTGATAAAGAGATAACCGTGCCCAGGCCGAGATTCGATCCCGAGACGGCCGGACCCTGGGGTCGAGTTTTTAGCACATCGCGCTGCGACGCCAAGGGTCCCGGGTTCGAATCCCGCTCGGGCTTGGTTGTTTGTGAATGTCCATTCATCAATTTCATCATTTCATCACTCATCCCCATCGAATTTGCCAAGAAGCACAAAACGCGAAGTAAAATAAACTAAATCAATCAATCAATCAATCTGTGCTAACTACTCAGCCACGGAGGTCGGCTTAGTAAACTGCTGTTGCAGACTTATACCTATGCTTGTACGTCGCAGTCTCTTAACTTAGAAATAATAGTTCATGTTTTTATTTAAGCCATTTCTGAGCGTAACTGATACTACAATTGTTCTTATGTACCTTTATACTCAATCAATACTGTGGCGGTAGAAATTCTCTTTCCCGATTTTATACCAGATAATCCTCGAATGCAAAAGGCGATTTAATTAACATTTACATTGTCTGGAGTGACTGGGAAAAAAGTTGAAGAAAAAACCTGCGACTTGTCTGATACTGGTTTCCGGGTTCGAATCCCGGACTGGCATGGGTGCTCTTTGTGAGTGTCCCTTCATCAATTTCACATCTTTATGATTAGACAAATGTGGCAGATGCGAAGTAAAATAAACCAAATCAATCAATCAATCTGTGTAATACTGGTTGGTTACCTTCCTTGATTGAAAGTAAAATTTTAATTCAAGGATATTTCGGGGGTTCAGGCATGATAGCCCTTCTCCATTACCATCAATGCGAGTATACTTTGAATGTGTTGTTAAAAAAAAACTGTGGGCGTTCTTACATCCTCTAACTTTGTCTAATTTTAAATAAAAGCAAGCTAAGGTGTTATCAGGTAGAGTAATTCAAAAATATATCCCCGAATGCGTAATAGCTGAAGCTCTAGTCTTAGTTAACACAAAAATCACGAAATGTTTCCATAAACTTTTAAACGCCAAGTACATAAATCCATGCACAGTCACAACCATTTATTTTAGAATATTTCTGAGAGATGAACAGAAAATAGAGGTCGGATTTTTTCCAGTACTGTCACTTGCACCCCCTCTGTTTTGGCACTCGATCATCGCCACTGGTTGGGGGAAACTACCTTTACCTTAGGTGAATTAAGGGGGTGGGGTTATCGTACCACTTGAAGTACAAATTCATAATAAAATTTGTAGTAACGTAACAGTATTATCTTTTGACATCTAAAATTAATAACACTGGGGAACAGTGAAATTGCGGCACAGTGTTTGAGAGCTAATTTAGGGTGATTTCATGCTGCTGAATAATGATATAATAATATATTTCCTGAATTGGCTCTAATTTATGAAATAAATGCAACTAAACCAAAATGGCGGAAACATAAGACATACATATAAATGAACTTCCAACAACAATTTAATATTTCTTTTTGTGATTACAATCATTATTAGAAAAATAAATTTATATAGGCGTATGATCATAATAATTAAGAAAATATGTACACAATGAAGTAACAAACTATGTGAAACGTTTTCTATACGATTTCCTGCTGTATTGCTTTTTAGGACAATCCCTCTGTAAGCTCCAACAGTAGTCGGCCATCATGTGGCGATCCCACCGTCCCTGGTACCTTTCTTCCATTATCCTTATATCCTGATGGAACCTTTCTGCCTGTTCTTCACTAAAATCACCAAGGTTCTGAGGGAATCTGTCAATGTGGCTATGTAGAAAATGTATCATCACACTCTTATTACCTCCCAACTTCTCAAACTTTTTCAACATATTTCCACCTATAACGCGGTAGTTTTCTGCTCTGTGATTCCCCAAAAAGTTTTTGACGACGGACACAAAGCTCAGCCAGGCCTCAGATTCGATGTAGGACATGTAAGTTGTAAAATTGGCATCATTTATAAGTGTACGAATTTGTGGTCCGTCAAAGATTCCTGCCTTCAATTTTTTAATACTTAGTCCTGGAAAAGTGTGGCATATATATTTGAAACAATCACCACTTGTATCTAAGGCCTTGACAAACTGTTTTATCAACCCAAGTTTAATATGCAGTGGGGGGAAGGATGATTTTGTCCCTATCTATCAGCGGTTCATGAATGACATTAGCTTTTCCCACTGTAATATTTTCCCTTGAGGACCAAAATTTTATCGTCCAATGCTTTTCTCTAGCACGACTATCCCACACGCATAGCAAACAGGGATGTTTTGTGTACCCACTTTGCTGTCCTAGTAAAAAAATCACCATCTTCAAATCCACACACACGAGCCACTTATGTTCAGTATATTCATTTTTTTCTAAAACCATTTTTATGATTTGGTATTCTTCCTTAAGCTTTGTTGAGTGTCCGATAGGAACTGAACGATGTTTATTACCATTGTGTAGTAAAACACATTTCAAACTTCTTTTAGAACTGTCCAGAAATAAACGCCAATCCTCTGGGTGATATGTTGATAGACCTAACAGCAGCAAAAGCTCAGGAATATTGTTACAATACACAAGATCATTGTCTTCGCTAAAGTAAGGAAGAATAATGTGTTCTCTAGTTCTATATGATGTTACAGTAACACCAGGCTGAAGACAATGTTTTTCTCTTAGTCGCGATGCTAGAATCTCAGATGATTTTTTTGACAAATGTAGGTCACGAATCAAATCATTCAGTTCGCTTTGGGAGAATGCTTGCGGTGTAGAACTACATCCTTCAA
This sequence comes from Lepisma saccharinum, assembly GCF_977018435.1. NCBI lineage: Eukaryota > Metazoa > Arthropoda > Insecta > Zygentoma > Lepismatidae > Lepisma > Lepisma saccharinum. The sequence goes on from NW_028143149.1 coordinate 13,446, forward strand.
AATCACTTTCGTTTTTATTGTCACTAGCACTTTCATCTGATATCTCAACGTCATCGTCGATATTTTGCGAAAAGATACATACTGGTAAAGGTAAATTTTCACTGTGCAGTATTGACGGCTTTGCTGACTCTACATTAGGGTACACCCAGTTACGCTTTTTGAATCTATTCATGCCTTTAACATTTACAGCACAAAAATAGCAATCATTAACATGATTTTTTGGTTCACTCCATGTCATGGGCACTCCAAATTTGGGTCCACCTTGGCCTCAATAACGAAGTGATTCCAAACAAGTTTTGCAAACTATATGTTGGACCCATTTTTTATTCTGTTGTCCCAGATTTTTGGCAAAAAAAGCCTGATACAAATCTCTCACTACATCCGTGATATTTCTTCTCTGTGATGGTAGACAATAGGCTATATTCCACATATATAGCAAAAAACATTAGGGTTATTGAAACACATACTACGTGAGGAACTCATATTTCCAATGTATTCACATTAAACGCATTTCGCTTAGTTATACTACAAAATTCAACATTAAGAGATATATTGCCTAGCAATGCTTCATAAGTTGGCTAGCAACAATTTACAAATAAATAAATAAGTTTCTTAATGGGAATTTCAGCCAATTATCAAATTTTGATATTACCGAGAAAAGTGTGGAGTAATTTTACCTCCTACATTTTCCATGGTGTGTTTATTTTTGTAACTGGAGTCAATTCAACTGAATCAATCATACAATTGGCAATCACAGCTGTTTTGTGTGCTGAAACTGTTATTAAACTTTATGCCACAAAATAAAATCTTTTTTTTGTTCCCCAGTGTAATTAACGTTCAATAATGATAGTGGGAAGCTTTTCCCACTCAACCCCCCCCCCCCCACCAGAACGTTGATAATACGCTATTATTAGTTCTTCTGATTTTTAAGCAGATCTCCTGATTTTTCAGGGGACGATCTCCCGATTTTTGAAAATATGACCTGGCAACGCTGAGAACAACAAGTTGAAAAATTCGAAGAAATTAGAAAGGCAATCTCGGAGAGGAATATTTCGGCATTATGGGGAGTTCTACGCACATTGAGGGGTCAGAAAAACAACTGGGTGCATATTGAGCCACATATTTGGGAATCTCACTGTCGTTCTTTACTTGGAGGGGAGGGGGAGACATCTCGAACAGAAATTGCACGGGAACGTTACTTCCTAGGGGACTACATACCGATACTTGATGAGGATATACGAGTGGATGAGCTAAGAATGGCGATTGGGAAATTGAAAAAAGGGAAAGCGGCTGGATTGGATAATATCGGAACGGACTTCTTTAAAGCAATTGGGGAAGACATTAATATGTTAGAAAATATCCGTAGACTACTAGATAAGATTTTCAAAGAGGGACATTTCCCGAAGGACTGGGCCACATCAATAATTTGCCCTATATATAAAGGCAAGGGGGATAGGAGCGACGCGGGCAATTTTAGGGGTATCTCTTTGCTTCCAATATGGAGCAAAATATATACGCATATTTTAAACCGTAGAATACAAAAGTGGTCAGAAATATTTGATAAAATTTCCCCTTTACAAGCAGGATTCAGGAAAGGGCATAGTACCCTAGATAATATATTCATATTGCACACATTAGTACTTGAGCGAATTAAAGAGAAACGAAAAAAGTTGTACGCGTGCTTCATTGATTACGAGAAGGCGTTTGACAAAGTTCACAGGGGTATTTTGTGGGGGAAACTGCAAGAAAAAGGAATGTCGGCGCGCATGATAAGGGCGCTACAAGCTATTTATGAAAACGTACAATTTTGTGTGAGATGCGATGGCCACAGAGTATCATCATTACAACCCTCGCATTCCGGGTTAAAACAAGGATGTATCCTGTCGCCAATTTTATTCTCCCTCTTCATTGATTGGGTGGCGAACGAAGTATCATGGGAGCAGGGCGCAACCCCATCTATAGGGGAGCAAGAGATACCTGTACTCTTGTATGCGGACGATATAGTCATCATGTCGGAGACAATAGAGGGGCTACAAAGGGGACTAAATAGCATATACGAGGGGTGCCAAAAATACAAAATGACAGTTAACATTAAAAAAACTAAAATCATGGCTTTCAAAAATGGGTATACTTTCAGCAAACAAGAAAAATGGAATTACGGGGGGGAAGTAATTGAGCCTGTCAAGCGTTTCACGTACTTAGGAGTAACATTATCTATGACTGGAAGTTGGACGCAACATATACAGACACGAAAAAGCAAAGCAAAGCTCGCAATAGACCAAGTAATACGTACCATAAGTAAAGTACCGCAAATGCCGTTCTCAGTGATTCAGGGTTTGTACAAGTCAATAATAACAGGAACTTTGAACTATGGGGTTGAACTGTGGGGGACAAGAGGAGGGAGCACAGTCGCAAGCATTCAAACAGAATACTACAAAAAAGTGTTGTGTGTAAGTAGAAGTACTGCCAATTGTGGGGTACTTAAAGAATTAGGTCTAAGCAAAGAGACAGTACAAGCTAGGATGAGAACTTTAAAGTATTGGCTTCAGCTAGCAAGGGAGGGTAACACGACACTTAAGGGTCAATGTCTGATAATGCAAGTAAGAGAAGAAAATACACGGAACTGGGCGAGGGATATAAAAAACATGTTGAACTCTATTGGGATGGGGTGGGTTTGGGAAGCAGGAGGGAGGGTAGATACATCAGTTGAAAATCAAATTAGAGGGAGACTTATGGACATAGACAGACAAGAAATACTAGTCGACTGTCAGACGAAGACTTCACTAAGAGATCATTTGAAATCAAGGGATTGGGGGAAAGCAAGATACATAAACTTGGTAGGCAAAAAAGAAAGGGGAGGGATAGCATGGTTCAGACTGGGGGGTTGGAAACAAGTAAAAATTAAGAATGAAGCAGGGGAAACTATATGCTCTTTGTGCGGGGAGGGAGAGACGGGCGAGCATCTGCTCTCTGCCTGCCCCTCTACGCGTGATTTACGAGACAAGTGGGTTGAGAACGTAACAGAGAGGGAAATAATGGAAGTGGTAGAAGACAGAAGAGGAATCATAAGTGAGATAGTGCAACGAGTGGGGAGATATTTGTGGGAAGTGAGGGAGCGACGAGGAAAGGCGTTAGCGGACAGCGATAAGAACGAAGAAACCGCACAAAGTGAACCGAGCGTGTAATACGTGTACTGTGGGTCTAGCAGTGTGCAATGTATATGTGTTTTGTTTTGTTCTGTTCTGTTTTGTTTTTCACATTATTCAACAAAGAAATTCAAATTCAAGTAAGTCTCCAGACAGGAGGCCGAATGAACCGGACACACAACTTTATTTGCATGTGCAATATTTCGATTGTTAAAATATACTAATTATGTTTAATTTTTTCTTTTGTATCTGATCAACTGCTAAGAGTTATTTGTATACTAACGTAAAGAAGGTACAATATTAATACATGACTTTGAGGGAAGAGAAAGTGTGTGTAATGTAAAATTAATGTAGTGCGTACAGCGTACAGCTCGCACAAGGAAAATGTAAATAAATACAAAAAAACAAGCGAGACGTGCACCTTCGGTTTGAAGAGTTTGCTGTGAGCAAGATTTCTGCACACCAAAGTTACAGGCGACAAGCGACACGAGTCGTTTGGAAGCGAATTTTCAGTAGTCAATGAAACCTTTCGAACAGAAGACACACGAAAAGCTGCACGTGTCTCTTGTAGCCTCGGTCCGTTGTTCACGGATGCGGGGTGAATGTTTTCCTTCCGACTGAAGAAGATTGTGTCGCTTGTCGCTTAGGTGTGAATTATACGTGTCACTTGTCGCTTCGGTGTGAATTTCCACAAGATAGCTTTCAGGTTGAAGCGACAGGCGACAAGCGACACAGGGTTTTCACACCAAAGCAACAAGCGACAAGCTCCTTTAGGGAGATTTCAGACCGGAGCGATAAGCGACACGCGACACATGTTGCTTTGGAACGAGACAATCAACAGCAACGTTTCACAGCGTAGGAGCATGGCAGGCAGCACAAATCTGCATTCGATTGGTGAAATCCTGAAGCGACACGTGTTACGGGTCGCGTGTCGCTTCGATGTGAAATCTCCCTTAGTCTATAAGCAAGCTTTCGCTGTGAATTCACTACCAACAGACAGAGGCGACACAATGCAAGCTATTAAAAAACTGCCCAGTCCGAACGCCACGCAAGCGACAAAGCAACGCTTGCCGGTCTAGTCGCTTCCGTTCGGAAGGTTGCATTTATTACTGTGGGTTCATTTCCAAGCGACACTTGTTGCTGTCGCATGTCGCTTATTACTCCTATGACTTCAGGCAAATTTTATGTTCGTTACGTCAAAGCAGAGTATCTAATTGCACTAGATTTTTAGAGCCGCGGTGGTGTAGTTGTTAGGGCGTCTGACTGCCGGCGGGAGACCCGGGTTCGAACCCCGGAGTGGGTGAATAAAGGTCGGAATTATTCCGCATTGTCCCCGCATAAAGTAGCTCCGGGGCTCAACAGCCTCATATCAATGGGTGCATGTGGGCAATCCTGGAGGGCAAAAGCGGCCGGAGTGTGATGGTGATCACTTCGCCTCCAAAATGACCTTTCCCCCACATCCCGTAAATATGCCTTCATGGCACTGTGTTATATGCACTTGGAACTTTACCTTTACCTAGGTTTTCAGTGCGAAATCTTTGAAGTTTGCAACCAGCACTCGAGGCTGCTGTGGATTTTGAGAAGAGGGTCACAAATGAAAGAAGGGTCTGTTTGGGCGAGAAATTTTATGACGATTGTCGCCAGTATGGCTGGAACAGGGCCGTAGGAAACAATGGCAGTGACTACCTCCGGATCGTTTTGCGCAAGGATGAATGGAAGAGAGCTCTTGGGGTAGCAGATAGTTGCCAGATTTAAGGTATTCTGAGGAAATTTCAGTAGGAAGATACAGAGACACGAGGCTAAAGTCTGGGCAAATTCGTTCCGGACAACGTGCGACGAATTAGGATTTTTCGAGGGGGAATTTTACAGATCTCTATTCCTGTAATAGAAGCTGTTTTGGGTTTCCAAGGAAAATGCTTTATTCCGAATAAATAAATATTTGCAATTGATTAGTTGTTTTGTTTATATTTTTTCGAGACTTTTCAGGAGACGTCTCGTCCCGTCTAGTATCTCGTCTCGAAAACGAGACGAGACAGGTAGTCAGTCTCGTCCCGTCTCGAATTTTAAAAAGCCGTCCCGTCTCGTGGGCAACACTACAGAAATAAATGCATTTTTTAAAAAACCGAAGCGACACGACAAACTACACGTGTCGCTTGTTGCTCGCGTGTCACTTGGATACAGTCGCTTTTCCAACATCATGCGTAGTGTCGCTTCGTTGTGTTGTTTGCTCAACTGCGGTAAATATTTTGCTTTGGGAAGAATTTACACCGAAGCGACAGGCGGCACGTGTCGCTTGGGTACGAACCAATCAACAGCAACGTTTCACACTGTAAAGGCGTGACAGGTCGCACAAAGCCTGCCTTCGATTGGTGAAATCCTTAAGCTACACATGCCGCGTGTCGCTTCGGTGTAAAATCTCCCTAAAAGCAAGTATTCACCGCGCATGCGCTACAAACAGACCCAGGTGAGACGATATATGTTATTGGGAAAACGGACCAGTCTGAGTGACACATGGAAGCTTGCCGTGTCGTTTCCGATCGAAAAGTTGCATTGATTTCTGAGGGTTTGCTTCCAAGCGGCATGTGTTTGTCGCTTCGGTATGAATAGATACAATTTCATATCGAAACAACAAGTGATAAGTACCGCTTTGAGGATTTCACCAATGCAAGCTTCTGCGGCGTATCTTGCCGCTGAGGCAGGCTGGTGTAAACGTTGCCAGGATCGTCCCCACGTCGCGTCTACATTCGATCTTAAAACACCATTATTAGAGGCGACAAGCGTCACAGGCCACTTCGGTCTGAATAAAAAAAATGACCATGCATGTGCCACAAACAGACCAAGGCGACCCGATGGACTGTTGTTAAGAAAATGGCCCAGTTCGAGCGACACGTGCAGTTTGGCGTGTCACTTCAGTCCGGAAGGTCTCATTTATCTATGATATTTGGTTTCCAAGCGACACGTGTCTCTTTTTTCATGTCTGAAGTCTCTTTGTTGGTTACGAATTTACAATCCACATAGTTCGGAACATGTATAAACATTCGCAATAGTTATCTTTAGGAAACTTGCGAACGATTTTTGCTATTCCAATATGTGGTAATTTTTTAATTTATAATTTTATACATACCGTTAATAATAATATTACTAAAAACATCACAACAGAAATGCGTGTATAATAAAGGTAAATATGTTTTGTAAGCATGTTTATCTGGGAAACGTAATCTTCTTGGACCTCTAAATTCCTTTTAAAAAAAAAGTTCTTGCAACGTCTGTTGTTGCATCCGAAAGCTCCGCAGAGAGGCATAGCTTCTTATTTATTGTTTACTCTCAGTATCATTGAAATGTGCAGATATTAAGCCGCGTCCACATAGGCGTAACAGAATACCGTTCCGTAACCGCATAACGCATCAAGGTTGATACGGGGCAAGGCAATGCACGCGCCGATGTTATGGCATGAATGTTTTTCAATCCGCACCGGAGTCCGTAACTGCAACATTCTCGAGTTTCACCAGTTGAGTGTGTACGAACATGGAAGTCGCTGCAGCGTACATTTACATGCATTACGCATTGAAAAGGAAAGGAAAACAGATATGTTGGTGGGGGACACAATTATACAAACGTAGAACTAAATATGGAGGTTCAAGGTTTTTGCCCCCCCCCCCCAATCAGGGGTCAGCGCACGCCTATGTTCGGCATCCTCGGCCGACTCCCGCAGCCCCCTAGCTATGTATCTGAACTTGACGAGACTGAGAAAAGCAGGTATTGCGAGCGAAGCGAGCAAGAAAATTTTACGAAATGTATTCTTATTTGCATAAAATTTGAAATCGAAGGGGACAATTGTTCCTCTGTGCCTCCCCCTGTAGGTGCCTTTGACCATCAATAATTGCCCCCTTCCTATTTGCCCTTATAAGGGCGCACATAATATCACGGGGCGCCAAGGCATTGTCTCTTTAAAAACATTTTTTTCATTAGATCATTTGGAGTTCATGGCCGCCGCCCTCTAGCTACGGATCTGAACTTGACGAAACTGAGAAACGACATTGGGAGCTATGCGAGCAAGAAAAATGTTACGAAATTTATCTTTACTTGCATAAAATTTGAAAACGAGGGGGGGGGGGGTAATTGCTCACCTGTGCCCCCTGCAGGTGTCTTTGACCGTCAATGTTTGCCCCCTAGAATTGACTTCCGTCGAAGGTTGGGGGAGGAGCAATGCCCCCTGTGGTCGCGCCACTGTTCTTGGGTGTCTCTCTTCGACTGTCACGGAATGAGTGTTACACGTCTCTGTTCTATGCACGTCCAGACTTGCTGCAACTTAAACGAACTCAGTGGCGCAGGAACGATGGGGGGGGGGGGGGGGGTTACATTGTATCCCCCTAAATTTTTCAAGGGGGTACTGTACCCCCTAAATCCGTAAATCTAATGGTACCCACTGTAAACCCTTATATAATTTGACAGACGCAAGGTGCTACTGTTAAAATAACCTATTTTCAATTAGCTCAATAAAAGAAGTTTAAATTGTTTATAACTTATAACCATTATCTTCCTTACCACAGAAATTCAAACCACTGTAAACTTATTTTACTACATTGTGCTTGCTATGATTTAGTTCATTGACCTGTGTTCTTGGAAACTTCTTTAAGGAGATGAAAATTGTTTAAAATGTGTGTGGAACAGTGGAATCAGGTAAAGTTTAGCCTACTCTCAGAAAATCACTCTGCAGGCGAATGCTCTTTTGCTTAAGGGGAGTACACTTTTCTCAAGAAACGGTCGCGTCTATTCGAAGATAAGATATAAATCTTAGTCAGAACTCAGAAGAATATATGACTGACCTCCTTTTCTTTTGAATTTTTCAAATGGAATTTTCCGAAATGAAATACACAAACGAGACTAGAGACGACTGACCAACTTGGGGGGGGGGGGGGGGTACAATCTACTCCTGTACCTCACTCATAATTTTCATAACTTTGTAAGAGGGTATTTGGAAAACTATACTTAAACCTATATACCTCGTATTAAGAGATTTGTTGAAAATACAGATGTTACTAAGACAAGAAAAATCTGTTTTTTTCTCAAATTTCAAGACGAGAATGAAATAAATCTCTGCTAAATCAAAGCAATACGGTACTTGATGTAAGAGACGATCTCGTTGGAAACTCTGGTTATCATGTTTGAAGAAATTGCTTAAAATAAATTTAAAATGGTATATCTTTTTCAGACATACCAAGTGTATATCAATATATTTTTGAAATTAGCTGTGTATTTTATTTATTGTAATTGCAAAGTAAATCCAGTAGTGACAATTGTAAGCCTGTGCTGCCCGTTTTAATCTATTCAGGATAAAATTCCATGTTTCGATGGTTCGCAGTGTCGAAACAAGATGTAAAGCAGAAAAACGTTATGAACTAAAGTTTTTGCTTTAATGAGATATTGTAGGTTGTGGGAGTGGTGACACAATGTACATGTTGGTTATACTAAACATTTCGTGGGACAGGACGAGACACCTCGCCTTGTATTTAAGGGGTCCCACACGCACACACACAGTGCTTTGGATTCCACTTTAAACTGTAGATCCAGTCCCGATTAGCCTATCTGAGCATGAAGTGAATCTAGAAAAAGTTTTAATAACTTCTGATCTGAAACCGAGACAAGAATAAGCACAAACAAGAACGACCTCGCCACACAGGAGACGAAATGAGGCTGTGACAATTCTCGACTCGTCTCATCGCGATATCATTCCCATGTACATTGAAATGCTTCCTACACATTAAAACGGTGCGATTTGTGATTTTATCAGATGGAGGAGGACTTATTTTTACCTATGTATTAGGTATACTGAGAATTAGACACTAATTGCTTAAAATCTAATTTGATATACAATGAAACACAAACACAACGCCATTTTAAGTTAAACCCTAAAGTCATACTGTAAGAAAATCAGATGAATGTACGAGAGAAATTGAATCACTGCAGGTTCTATGGTTTGACAGTTGGACTGTCAAAGGCACTGTGATGCTTAGACTTGATCCAACTTCTTGCAAATTTTTCTGCATGAAAACAATGCACTGGGGGTCTATTTATTGAAAGGAAAAGTAGATTTGAAACTTCTAAATGATTTCTCTAATCAGTTAAGTTAGGTTTATTGCATTGAACCCGCTTTCACATTCAGTTGATTTTGGATTCGATTCACAAGGTCTTTGAGTGAGATGGGAATATTTGATTGATTGATTTGGTTTATTTTACTTCGCATTTCTGCTACTTTTGGCTAATTACGAAGATGAGGATGAGTGATGATTATGATGAAATTGATGATGAGACACTCACAAATAACACCCATGTCCAGGCCGGGATTCAAACCCGGAACCTCTGTCATTGTAGCGCGCACTGCTAACCACTCCGCCACGGAGGACGAAGAATTGGCATGTCACCCTAAAACATACGCATGTACGTACATTCTACATTTAATACCACTACATGTGAAAAGAAACCTTGGCTGGCTCTTCATATTGTCCACCAAAGATTGAAATGAAATAAACTTTCGAGCGAATGGTTTTCCTTGCTTGCTCTGAGATCTGAAGGATTTCGGTTTTGTATGTGTAATAATAGTACTTTCAGTGCTTGAACAGCCTCATTAGGTACAGCTAATTATATTACAAATAAATGCTTTGCCATGAATTTTTTAATGATATTTTTATATGTAGACACGGGACATTAAAATGATCTGAACTGAAGTGGAACTTTATAAGTATGATATATTCAATAATATGGTTTCTATATCCAGTAAGTGGGAGATGATTATTCCTGATTGGAATGGCTCAAGATAGGGGTGGGGGCAGGAATCTTCCTCACACCCTTTAAATCGCAACCTGCATTAAAATGAATAGACGTATCTTTATTTTCACATTTCGAACTCCTGATTTTCCGTTCCATTAAATTCAAAATGAGCCCAGAACAAGGTTCAGAGCTTTATATGTTTCGGAATTATTATCTGATCTTAAATTATCATAAATTCTAAGAAAAACAAAGAAATAAAAATTATTTGTTCAAATTTAGCATTAAATAACAGGAATTTCGTGCGTGCTGTTCTAAAATGGAATATTCCCCATGCCTTAACATTATACAGGAATGGAAACCTGTGAAGTAATATATATATATATATATATATATATATATATATATATATATATATATATAGGGGAGTAGGGGAGGCTGAATTTTGTACCCCCCAAATGAAAAACGTTCCTGCGCCACTGATACGAGCTGAACCCTTTGTTGCGACGTGGAAAAACCGACAAGTCATGGAATGGAGCGAACCCCGACTCTTAACATAATTGTTTCGGGCTCAGGTTGCGCGTGCAAGATTCGCAATACCGTCCAAATCCCTACTTCCACCAATGCTTCAGCTGTGTAACTGTGACACATCCCAAGATGACGAAATTTACCTCACCCCCTTCCCCTCGAGCAGAAAACATGCTTAGGCTCTCTCTATTCCTTCTATACTCTTAAGTTTGCAGGGCTGGAAATCGCACGTCGACGTTCTGTTTCACGTTCTGGACTAAGCGGTTCTTTCTAGTTTGCTAGTTTGCTAGTCATTGATTGTTGTTGCCGTTTCGGTTCGTTACTTAACATTTCGAGCAGTGTACGTTCGGCGCGATATTTAGTGTAAATTAAGTAAATTTTATAAGTTTCATTCAGTTCAGTTTGTGTGTATTAAAATGGCTGGCAGAAGAGCCGTTCCTGCACCGACTTCCATAGTAAATCCTTTAGAGATATTGGGGAATGACGTGATCAGGAACGAAATGGTTACCTGGGATGATCTGGCTTTCCGAACATCTTTGGAAACCATCATCTGGCTGACAAAAAGACGTCTGTTGCACAATTCGTATTTGTGCCAGAACTGCCAAATACAGATGTCATTTATTCAGCGAGCTGAGCGAGCTGATGGTTATCGCTGGATGTGTAAGCAGTGTCGCAGTGCTGCTAGTATCAGGAATGACTCTTTTTTTAGTCGAAGTAACCTGACACTAAAGCAGATCATTAAAATAATGTACGGATGGTCCAGAGACTACCCCCAGCGTGACATTGCGTATGAGGCTCGGCTTGGAGTTCATTCCGAACACACTATTGTGGACTGGTGTTCTTTTTGCCGAGATATTTGCGAACAATATTTGACAGACAATCCCACAGTGATTGGTGGGCTGAATGAAGATGGTGAGTCAAAAGTGGTGGAGATCGACGAAAGCAAGTTCTTTCACAGAAAGTACCATAGAGGTCAATGGCGAGAGGGGCACTGGGTCTTCGGAGGTGTTGAAAGAGGTACCGGAAAATGTTTTATGGTTGAGGTTCCGGACAGGACAGCAGAAACCTTATCCAACATAATTGAAAGGTGAGTAAGGTTCAACTTTTGAAATAATGCCTTTGTCTGAAGTTTCTAATAACCTACATGGTGTGTTTTCCTTATGCATGTGCATCTAATTGGAGCATATATTTTTGCTTAGGACACAATTTTTTTATTACAAAATTCCAGTAATATTGTACAATAGGGGCGTAAGAATGCGCATGTGCGAGATACACGCGTTTCGCGAGGCGGAAGACCTACAACGTTGACAGTTCTCTTTTTTAGAGTCTATTATCTAAATACGTTTGCAGGGCTCATGACCTAATGTAACCTAACCTAACTTCCGCCTCGCAACACGCGTGTATCTTGCGCATGTGCATTCTTACGGCCCTATTGTACAGTGGCTCTCAAAAGTTTTAGGACAACGACATTTTATAATAGGCAACCCAACTTACAAAGGCGTTGGTGGGTTGCGTGTAGAGTTAGGCTTAATTTCAGGGTTGCCACATGAAGAAAAGATATGTATGAAATACGCAAAAGGAATAAAACCAAGTATTATGTGCATAAAAATATTTAAAATATCAGTATTATATTGCAAGTGACAAAATACTTTCTGAAATAACGAGAATCGATGAGTCTACACGAATGGAAATAGAGGAGACAGGAAGCGAAAGGAGAAGAGGAAAATTAGAGGAGGGAAGTAATGAGAGCATAGGGGAGTGGAGAAGAGTGGGATGGAGAAAAAAGACGAGAAGAGGAGGGGAGACGATATGAGATAGAAACAGGGGTGAGAAGAAGGAGAGAAGAACATAAGAGATCAAAATTTTCAAATAACTCTGTACTTCTAGAATTACTTTATTGTATTTGAAAGTTAACTGTGAATTTCTTTCTTTGTAATAGTATTAATGTGCCTGTGGATATTTTATTTATAATTTTATAACGGCGCTACGCGAGGTTAGGCCTACGTGAATATCTACGAAATACTTCGTTTAAACTTGCAATTTATTAAATCGCCATTTTCATGTCTTCATATGAATTTCAAACCACTAGATTTTTGGCAAGGGAATTGTGTCATCCTGTTTCCAGTCAAGTGTTCCTGTAGCAAACATTTAAAACTCTATATGGAATTTTCAGTACAAGATAAGTTTCTTTATTTGATACATGTATGCGAATTACACTACGTCTCGGTTATCTATGTAGCAGGCAATTGAAAACAAGTGACTGCGCAAGTACTGACGCGAGACGGCCCCACCAATGAACACGTGAGAAGATCGGGATTGCGTGGAAGGAGCAAAGAGACTGCAGTTTCCAGCAGTACTAGAAAATCTTTCTTTCGGAAATACTTTTGTCATTTGCGATATAATGCTGATATATTTTATAGTTTTATACAATAATACTTGGTTTTATTCCTTTCACGTTTTTTCATAAATATCTATTGTGCATGTGGCAACCCTGAAATTGAGCCTAGCTCTACAGCTCTACAGGCAACCCACCAACACCTTGTGAAAGTTGGGTTGTCTATTATACAATGTCGTTGTCCTAAAACTTTTGAGAGCCACTGTACATGATTACAGAAAAGGGTAAAATTCATAATTGAGTTTTATTTTATTCATTATTTTCAAATATTTAACACTACGACGGGAGGAGTCACTTTTCTCCTTTAATAACTCTCGTTTTTCTGATAATTTTCTTGAAATTTTGTGACTTTTCGTAATTTTTTGCTCTTGTATCTAGAAAGTACAATTTATTTCAGTGAAATTTCACGTTATACCCCTAGAACAGCGGGAGGGGTCAATTTGACCCCTATAAAGTTTAATTTATGCATACTGAAATATCGGCGTTACGTAGGTTGCGTTTATAGCATGTTGACATTTAGGTGTATTGAGAAAGGGTCACTAATTACACCCCGCACGATCCTTTGTGATCATACCACAATATTTAGAGTAGCTTTTATGATGAACATAAATAATAATAATAAAAATAGAAAAAATCGCTAATGATGATAATATTAATAATAATATTATAAATAACATTACATTTTTAATACGATTTTATTATTATTATTACTATTATTATTATTATTATTATTATTATTATTATTAGTTCCCATGAGCCGGCCACCGTGACGGAGTGGTGGTTAGCACATCGCGCTACGACGCCAGGGGCCCCCTCCCGGGTTCGAATCCCTGAATGGGTGTTTGTGAGAGTCGATTCATCAATTTAATCATATCATCATCACTAATCCCATCTTCGTAATTAGCCAAAAGTGGCAGAAAAGTTAAGTAAAATTAACTAAATCAAATAAAATCAAAGTAGTTCACATGTCCATTCATTTGTGGTTGGCGTTCCGGCTATTGAATGAATTAGTTTTGTATGGACATTGTCTGTGGAAATAAGTGCATGATGATAACAATAATACGTTATATTTTTATCACCTGGAACTAACAACCTTTTCGTTTATCTCGTCGTCGCCTTGTTATCATGTGGTCTCGAATTCGATACCCGGTGTAGGCACATAGTGGTTCGGATCCCACTTTAAACTGTAGGTCCAGTCCCGATTAGTCTATGTGTGCACAAATTGGACTTCAAACAACAAATCAATCAATCTTTTTGTTAATTTATAAATTTCTCATTTCATTATTTATTTATTTACATTAATTTTCTAAGTAGAACACATATCTCTGATAAAAATAATGAAGGTAGATAATGAATGTGTTTTGTTACGTATTCTTTCACCATCTCTTTACTGTTCATATAGGTAAGGTAAAGTTCCCATTCCACATTACACCGTGCCCTTAACCACACATATTCGATCCCATCACGCTCCCGCTGACTTAGCCCACCCCAAGGGTTGTCCCCAAGAACCCAATTATTTGAGGCTGGATGAACCCCAAAGTCGCTTCATGCAGGGACAAAGCCGGAAAATTTCCGACCTTAGATCACACACATAAGGGATCGAACTCTGTCTCGTAGCAGTCAGACGCCCTCCCGGCCTCTATTCACATAGCTAATCCATAATTATTTCTACCACTTTTGGTTAATCGCAACGATGAGTGATAATTGGATGAAATTGGTGAAGAACAAGCATGTCCAGGCCAAGACACGGGAACTTCGGTGGTGAGATCGAAAGTCGACCATTTAACGCTTTTGGTCTTATAGTATTATTGGCAGATATTGTAATATCAAGACAATTTTGCGAGTATTATTACATGTGATATAATTGAGCAGCGTCCAAGAACTCTTCCCGAAATATATTTCTATCTATGCCATGCCCCAGAAATAAAGTAATAATAATAATAATAATAATAATAATAAATTTTCTTTATTCAGCGGGCGAGGTTCAGCCAAGGGCTGCTCTGCCACCTAACCCTTGTCAATATGATAATACATATGAGATGATATAAACTTATGGAGCAGTAAGCTAAACGTAATAAAAAAATAACATACAAAAAAATTAAGAAAAAATACATAGGAATTAGTTGCATACAAAAAAAGTGTAACTAGAAATACAAAAGACAATAGTAATAATAATACAATAATACAATTCCTTATAGTGAGTAAACGATATAATGAGTCAAAAATTAGTTGTAACTATTGGAAAATATTGACAACTCATCGTTGTTTTCAAATGAGTTTTTCAAGGCAGAGGGAAAGCTTGCGTCCGCGATGACGTCACAAATTTACAATCCAAGCCTCTCGCGAAAAAGAGGCTGTTAAGAACAGACCTCTTCAAGGGGGGTAGGAGAAAGTCTTCATGGACATTGTATTCAGTTGTTGACGATTATCATTTTTATTTGATATCAAAATATATCATAAACCCACCTAAACACTGTGATTATAATACCTAAAGCGCAGAAAATAATACAAAATAAAAATATGTTCCCATTGTAAAATAATTATAATTTTAAATGCATTCCTTATGAGGGGTCAAAATGGTCCCTTTCCGCTGTTCTACGGGCTATCAAATCCTTCGCCGTTCTAGTGTTAAAAACATTTTATACCTCTTTCAGGTTTATACTACCTGGCACTATCATTGTGTCAGATGCCTGGAGAGCCTACAACCGTATAAACGAAATTGGAGGCGGCGTCTACGAACATCAGGTTGTGGTCCACCAAGAAAACTTTGTAGACCCCAATGATGCACAGGTCCATACACAAAATGTTGAGAACATGTGGATGAGAGCAAAAAGGAAAATTAGACGCCAGTTTGGTACATCTGAAGCCCTGTTTCCCTCATACTTGCATGAATTCATCTGGAGAAACCAGTTCCCCCACACTACCATTTTCAGTGAATTTTTAATATGTGTTAGTAATCAGTACCCAGTGTAACGCAGGGGGTGCTCGTTGCTATGTGAAGTACGTATGCATTACGTCATCTGGGAGGATCGGGTTTGACCAAGACCATCTTGAGAGAAGGTAATGGTTTGACGGTGCTCGTTGCTATGTGCAGTAAGTTTGGTGTGGGGTACATTTAGCTACTAACACGTCGCAAAAATCGGAACAAGCAGGTTGTTGATTATGTAGCGTTCAATTTATTTTTATTGTATTTTTGTACTTGTAGACTGCAATCATGTCTAATTGTGCTGTAGCACGCTATGAAAACTATAACCAGAAAACTAAAGGAACTGACATAAAATATCATAGATTTCCAGTCGATAATTGCATAAGTAAACAGTGGATTCATGCTTGTAGACGAAATGTAAAAAAAATGCAAGTGTGCAGTGCCAATTATTGTGAAGAAGACTATGTGCGAGATCGAAAATCAGAATTTCTGTATTTTCCACCAAAGAACGTGCTGAAGCCAACTGCAGTGCCATCGCTAAAATTACACCCAATTACTTTAGTACCAAATAATCGAGGAAATGGTGTAGTTCTCCTAAACACTTATCTTCACAATATGATTCGCTTGTAGGACGTGTTGATAAGGTTTACAGAGATGTACGCTACGAAAGATATGCAATAAGGAGACGTGCCCTAAACAAGCTAAAGACTGTGCTGCCAGAAAAGAGAAAAATATATAGACAAAGGTATATGCACAAATTGCAAGCAATGGTTCGTTGTTGGAAAACATATTCAATCGTTTACAAAGGAGGAACACACATCTGCATAATGAAGGAAATAAATTAAATATTACAAACAACCTCTATCAACCTGCTATAACTGAATAAAGAAGTTCAAAATCTACAACGTAACCTAACCGACAGTACCACAAGAAAAGTCATCAATATCTTGAAAATGTGTTCAACTAGTGCGAAGTACGTAGTGAGCCTAATTGATTTGTTATGTACATTTTATGTAAGTCGGATTTATAATTATTAACAATTTCATTTAACACAGACCGATGTTGATTGTGATTTGTATGTTCACATTATTGTGAAAAACGTTGTCGGAAATGGGCATTTCTCGAAATGAAATTCACTTAGTACATCTTCAATTCGAGTTACATAGCGTTGTATGCACGATGGTAAATATTGCATGAGTGAATATTACACCCATC
Organism: Lepisma saccharinum; assembly: GCF_977018435.1. NCBI lineage: Eukaryota > Metazoa > Arthropoda > Insecta > Zygentoma > Lepismatidae > Lepisma > Lepisma saccharinum. Next base: position 30,421 of record NW_028143149.1, read on the forward strand.
ATTGAAATTTTTGCAACTTTGTTCAATTTTGGTATTTCACAAATATATTGTGAATAATTTTGTACTCTTGTACTCAATATAAACCAATGGATGTTACATTATTTCTTTGTAGTACATTTCTGTCAAAAAGAGCAAGATCTAAGATTAGTGTAATGCAAGTTACTTCGTTAATGTACAAATGTGTGTCGCATATCAGCCTTGGAGTATATTTTCCGGTTATACAACTCAAACATGGAAATGGAAATGGAAAATCTGCGGACAAAGTCCTTTAACGAATAATGATTCGTACAGTTGCACGGTCAATCATTGTGAGTTCATGTAACTTTTCTCCTTTATTGTTTAATTAAACTAAGATATTTTCATAGATATTCTCAAAGCGTTTCATTTACCGTGTGAGCAGAAATCTATTTCTATAGGCTTGAATTTAATAGGTTAAGACATTTAAGTTTGATGTTCCTTATTTTTTAGCACTCATCAAGTATTTAGAGTAGGTTAAGTTAGTTAAATTAGTACTTGTACACTTTGGCTCGTCTTCTGCACGCGTTTGTATGTAAAGTTCTTAATACGAAAAAATACTTTTTAGAACTATGACAACGATAACTTGCAGCCAAATTTGAACCAGAGAAATTAAAAATATCTGCAAATTACAAACTGGAATTGCGTTTTCAAAGTCTGGAACTACTATCTTACAAACTATTTCATCATTCTTCCTCCACATAAAACTTCCCAAAAAATGTTTGCATGTGGAACTTTGATCCGTACGTAAATTATTGTACAGTAAATAAATATATGAACAAGGTTGGGAATTCTTTCGAATTTAGAGTAAGTTTCAAATGCAGAGTAAAATTTTATCTAGCTCGTATATTGCTTCTTTCACTTGATAATGTCAAAAATAAAGTTACATTATGGAGAATGGTAAAGATTGGATTTTAAGTATATCAGTATAATTTCAATACTTTCTGATGTTATGTAAAATTTGAAATGTTCCTGGAAATGATTGCAACGTTCTGAATGAATAAGAAGGAATTATTCAGTCAGAAAACTATATATTAGGCTTTTTACTGCGTTGTGTTAAATGTTGTAAATAGATTATACCAGAGTACTATCGGATTAAAAATTACGGATATTCAAGTTTGGACTCCAATTAAAAGTTAATCAGTAGAACAACATAAAAAAGAGTTACATCAAAATTAAGCTTATTCAATTCTGTGTCAATCTATAGTTACCAATTTATTTTTGATTATGCCTTCTATTTTTATCATCGTGAGAACAAAATAGGATTATTTTTTAGTTTAGCAAACTATCGCTCTCTTTGAGATTCTATAAATAAAGAACGGGTGTTTTTTTATTTATAGATTATATAATTTATTTATTTATTATCCAAACTCTAATATCCATAATTTATAATCCGATAGTACTCCTGTGACGTTCGGTGAGGCCCGTAGAGTCTCGGAGGCCTCTGTCGATATCCTTGGCGTAGTGGTTAGCACATCGCGCTTCGACGCCAGGGGTCCCGGATTCGAATCCAATCGGGTAAGACATTGATTTTTCCTTAATGAGAAAATTGAGAATTTAGTAAATGTGATAGTATATGTGAAAACAAATATTGATTGATTGATTTGCTTCATTTTACTTCGCTTCTTGTGCCACTTTTGGCTAATTTGCGAAGATAGGGATGAGTGATGAAATGATGAATGAACACTCACAAACATCCATGCCCAAGTCAGGATTCGAACTCAAACCTCTGGCGTTGAAGTGCGATGTGCTAACTACTACGCCAAGGAGGCCTGCTTGTGGAAACAAAGAAAGAGATCGAAGGGGGGGACTACCTCTTATGGGTTTTCCTTTCACATTTAAAACAAGACAGAAAAGCAAAAATAAACCAAATCTGTCAATCAATTCTTTCTTTGTAACTATTTCACTATGCAATTCTTCTTTAGCATGCAACGTTTCTTATTAAAATCATAATACGATTTATGAAATGATGAAATCTGAAATTCTAATGAGAACACGGACAACCTTCTTTGTAATATATCGATCAGGAAACATGAATTTTTACAATACGTTTCCATGTGCAATTTTCCCTCTTTTAAAAGTAGCATGTTTTAATTATGTTACTAATCATTAAAGGAATACCTCAATACCGTCCCGAAGTATGATAATTAATATTTACCCCTCAAAGTAATGAAACACTTTCCCTCTCTGAAACTCGCATAGAAATGATAGCGGCCGTTTGCTTCGGCCAAGCCTCGAACGAACATAACCGAAGGGGCACCGAGCATAACCGATCCTCCCACATGACGTCACGCGCTCGTGCATGATCGGCAATTTTCGGATGGCGCTACCTTATATATTAAGTTACCTTGAGTGTAACGCCCGATTGTATAAAACAGTTGATACTCGATTAGCCAGTAAAATTGATTTGCAGTCACGCTGAACTCTGATTTTGTGTTGTATAAAAGTTGAACTGAGATTCAGTCCCTGCGATCAAAGTTGATCCGCGATTTTTCTCCGATCAGCAGACATTGACCGTAGTTCAGCTGTTGTAACATGGCTCTACTAACGAATATTTGCTTGCAAAATGTGTTGCAAGTGAACGTATGCGGCAAGACGGGAGAATCAATACGTAAAATCCTGTTTCCATAATAATAAAGAAGAAGCATGCACAACGAGGTGAACAATGATAAATATTTCTTCCATTCTTCTTTGTTTCCATATATCGTGTGTCATTGTTATTTACTGTTTAAAATACCATGTATTTTTTTCTTTAAATTTGCCTTAAATGACTGCAATAGCATATTGTAACATTGTTTAATTGTACGATCAGAGAAAAGTAACTTGAGAACAATCGAGTGTTGATACAAACCGAAAATAGACCCGCGTACATTTTCTTGTTGATATCTTTGTAAAACTTGCGTTGGGATGAAGAGGGAGTATAAAAATATTACCATTTCGCTTTACTGCATCCAGCCAAGTGTTATTGCAATTCAATGTTATCCGCAGAATGGAACAGATCATGTAACTTTTGTTGTAGTGTATATATTATTATTATTATTATTTATTTATTTGTTCAGCACAGGATACATTTCCCAATTATGTTGAACATAATACACTGTGAATAAATAACAAGAGAGAAGAGAAAAAAATAATACATGAAACTATGACCGTCTATGTACACAATATTTACATAAATTTATGAACATATTGTTTTGATTATCTTTTTTTTCAGCACACTACGTGAGTCTGTGAACATGTCGAAGCTTTATGAGCCGAGCACGTTGCATTTTACTTGGTAAAGCTTTCTCTCCTCCCGATATATAAATGACACATATTTTACTTCGAATATTATTTGTTTTGTGCAAAATTTACATCCAAGAGGACAAGCGCCACTGTTGTTTCAATATTTCTTTCCATTCGGGAAAATGCAAACAAATTTTACATTTCATAACGTAGGCTATTCAAGTGCAAGGAAAATTCCGTATATTACTTAGAGGAACTAATGGTCCACCTGTAACATGTTGTCGTGTAATCACAAAATAAATATAATAAACATTTCCTTACATGAACAATAGCTCCAAATCCGAGTATAAGAAAGTTGTTATATCTCTTTTAGTAATTAAAATAAATACATATTTATTCAAAAATTCTATTTATGCAAGCTTATTTTCTCCTCTTTCTGCATTCGTAGAAACATTAAGCAACGTGAAACTGAAAATTGGAAGACAATATATTTTACGATTCCAGGTGACATTTGTTCAATGTGTATATAATAATGTAATGCTGTTTAAATGCAGATGTATAATTTGAAAATTGGAAGACAATAAATTTTAAGATTCCAGGTAAAAGAAAAAATCTTTATATAATAATTAGGGGTGTGCGGGACCAAATTTTCTGGGTCGGGACGGGATGGGGACGGGAAATGTTTGAAATTTCCCGAATATCTGAAAATCTCGAAATGTACACATCATTTTCACCTTAGTTGATTGTTTTCTCATTTCTTGTACACAAAGAACGACTATTTAAAATGACCATTCGGTATTTCTCGACTGCTCGGGATCCCGAAAAGTCTGGATCGGGACAGGAATTTTTTTTTCGCGATCCCAGTCCCGACTTTTCGGAATCCCGCACATCCCTCAAATGATGTAAATGCTGTGTGCGGGATCCCGAAAAGTTGGGACCCGGATATGGGGGAAAAAATTTCCCGTTCCGATCCCGAATTCGGGAAAATATTTCCCGACTTTTCGTTATTATAAGCAGTCGAGAAATGCCAAATGGTCGTTTTAAAATGAAGTGTGTGAAAATTATCGGAAATTGTTCGGGAAATTTCTATCCCTTCCTTTCCGGAAAATTTCCCGACTTAGTCCGGAAATGGCTAATTTTTCACATCCCGAATGCAGGGAATATCGGGATTTAAAAAATTCCCGTCCCGACCCAAAAAAATCTTCCCCTCACACCCCTAATGACAGCGAAGATGCCAAAAAGAAGAGAACTGGCAACGATGGAGATCTTCCACCTCGCAAAAATCTGCAAAGGCAGTGTCTGCTGCCACGTTCTTTTTGTGCTGGAACCTCAAAAAAGATGCGCGTGGCAGTAGACTCGTTCTTTGTTTTATCGTGATTTCATCATGCTATGTATGCAATTACGTCTGTAACACATACTGTAAAGTTGTAGCGATTACTTTCCAGTAGCGGCTCGTGCCTAAAATAACAGGTGAAGAAGTATATTTATAGGCAATGAAAACAAATAGTAAGTGCCAGTGCCCCCCCCCCCCCCCAATTTAAAACGTCTTTTTTGTCTTCATCCGTCCATCTGGAAAATGGTGTCTGCAACAAATTACACACTAAGTCATTTACTGGGTTCATTGTAGAAACCACAGCTCAACACATGAACACAACACACGATAGGAAACGCGAAACACACACGCGGAACAAGATCTCGCGAGAACGCGAAGATTTTGTCACAAGCACTGGATGCGATGTTTTCTCCGACGAGAGAACTGCTTCATCTAGAAGGCGACACCCGTTCAAGGCCAACGCTAGGTGACGTCACCGTTGCCATGACAACCGGCTAAGTTTTCCGCAACCTAGCGGTGTTTGCTCTTGGGTTGGGACGAACTCAATACGTGCGTAGCGCCGAGCGGCGTGTTATTTGAGTATTATCGTGTGCGTTCTGCTGGGAAATAGTTTAATTTAACAAGCAAATGATAAATGTCAATATTAATTTGAAAATTAGGTGAAAACATCTGCACTTGTTGCACTTGGCCAGCCGCCACTGTTACTTTCACAAAAATGTTTTAAGATTAGCTCCCTCAGCATTCTTCTAATAATAAACCTAAATGCTCTCGTAGTTAGGTTAAGATCTATTAGCATTAAAATAATATCGCTAAATGCTTTCTAAAGAAAAAGGTTCTAAATTACCTGTAAATTCATTCCCACTAATCATAAACTTGCATTTCTCTCGTCTTAATATGTTCTTAAGATTTGTAACATCCTCTTAGCAGACGAATTACGTGGCAGCAGCAAATTTGATGCTTATTCTTACTGCTGACACGTGCGTGGCAGCAGACTCGGCCAACAAGAAATACCCACGATACCGGTAGATATTGGAATGTGCAATTGCTCATTAATGTGCGTGCTGCCCCCTACACACCCCTAATGGAAGCGAAGACGCCTGAAAGAGATCTGGCAACGTTGTACATCTTCCGTCTCGTGAAATGCATGGATCTCGCGCATGCGTATTAATACAACCCAATTGTGCAGGATTACCCAAGCCTGTACTGATGTATGAAATGAACGGAATTTGGTTCGCGTTTGGCGATACTTCTTTATCACTATTTGAAAAAAAGCTTTGATACGTATTACGCAGTGATTTCATACAATGTTAAATTACGATTTCATTAACTACAATAGGCAACACTTACCGCATCCCCAAAATAATATTCTAATGACAAGAATTAAGCAGATTGGTCGGCCGGATGAAGCTACTTATCCAAATTAGAAACTAAATATTGTGTAAATGAAAGAGTTGTAGAATACGTACATTGCTGGTACTATTTGTAAATATTACACGTATTCTACTCACATTCTCGAAATAAAATTTAGTAGAAAAAAAGGTTCGTGAATATGGACACGAATTTGACTTCAGCCGGTTCGCGAGGAACAGTAGAAACACAGAATACTGGAGAGGCAATTGGATCCATAGAACACATGATGTTTGAATGCATCTTTCATCAACACCAGGGTTGGCATGTTTAAAACAAAAGTGTTTAAAACACTTTGTTTTAAACGTTTAAAACACACGGCTTTGTTTTTTTTACAAATGTTTTAAACGTTTAAAACAATGTGTTTTAAACATGTTTTTTTTACAAGTGTTTAAAACACATTTTTGTTATATATATTTTGTAGTCTGTGATAATTTTTTGTTAGGAAACCCTGTTTTTCATTGAATCTGTGTCAATTAATCCGGCCTTTACAGGTCTCACTTATCGCACAACACTTGAGCAACCTTATGTTCTGACGTCACAGGAGAAAGCTTTTTAATTTTAGGCTAAATGCCTATGTTGTTAGGTTAGGCAGGCTAGCTATGTATGCACAAGGTAGCAAAATTGTTGTGCGACAAGAAAGACCCGTGCTTTACTGTAGAAATCGGAACCTCTCAGTTTCTTGTTTCGTATCGTCCTGTAAGTTTGAGACTGGTGGAAGCTGGAAATGGAAACTAATATCTGAATACACAATGCGTGATTTTGATCATGACGTGTTTTTTTTTCATTTGCGATACGATTCATTGGTCTGTATAACTGAATGAAGCGCAGATGCTTACTTTTGGTAACATAATTTTGTACTTTGAAAGATAAATTGACCTGGAGAATCTATTATGACACTGCAGGTTGTTTTCTGCTATATAAATTGTTCAGGCAGCATGAAATATTTCACCGTGATTTTTTTCAGGACGAGGATAGTAATTCTATAATATTTAGTTTCTTGAAATTTAGATGGATATAAATCCTAACCTACTTCAGTAGTGGCGGAAAAAGTGGGGCTATTGGGATCCCCAAAAGCCGGGACCGGGATCGGGAAAGAAAATTTCCGGCCCGATCCCGACTTCCGGAAATGACTTCCCGACTTTTTGTGATCCCAAGCAGTCTGGAAATTCCGAATGGTCATTTTAAAACGTTGTCAATTCTAGAGGTTCTCTGCATTGTAAATGTCTGGAAATTGTTAGGTTTTGTACCAGAAGTGCAAAAACAAGCACTTAAGATGGAAATCACGGGTAGAATTCGAGATTTCAAGAGCTTTGGGAAATTTCGAACACATCCCGTCCCGAAAATTTTCCGACATTTTCGGGAAATTGAGAATTTTTCCCGTCCCGAATGTCGGGATTTAAAGAATATCCCGTCCCGACCCAAAAAATTCTGTCCCGCACACCCCTACCCTGCAGCATAGAAAAGTTAGGTAATAGAAGTGGAAGCTACATTTAAACCTCGCTGCGCTTTGAAATTGCATTTCCATCGGTGGCCAGTAGATGGCGCGGCCGTCTTCTTTTGCTGCTCGCAGTAAATGGGGGGGGGGGGGGAGATTCATTGTCCCACTGGAGTGTCCTTCACCACAGAAAGGACAGGGGTGGGTTGTGAAACAGGTTTTCTGAAAACGAGGGGGGAATATATGTCTTTTTCTGATTTCATGCAGTTCGTGAATTTACGGAATGAGGACTTTGCCAGGCAGCTACATACCCTACCAGGGCGCGAAATCATTGAAGATTGATTTTTTTGGGGGGGGGGGGGGCAAGAAGATTGTGGTCTACACAGACATACACAAACTATACATATATATTATGTATGTGCATGAAACTTTTCAAATTTTCTACCAAGCAACTGAGAAGAAAGAGCCTATATGATTAATATTTATAATGTTATTAAATATAAAAGTAAATTACTAAACATGTAAAAATACATTAGTATTTAATACATATAAGGGAATTTATTTGATATTGTTTATGTATCAGATATTTATAACTGCCTTCTCGATTGCGCCGTGAACACGTTTTCGCCTTGCAATCAAGGAGTCCCGGGTTCGATACCTGGTGGAGGCACATAGTGGTTCGGATCCCACTTTAAACTAACGTTTGATTGACTTGTTATTGATTTTTAGTTTTGGTTATTATGTATAGGTTTTCTACCTACCTGTGGGTGATCGCGGCGATAGGGTTGAAATAAAACATTATCTCTTATGCCTTTAGAATCGGTTTGGATGGAAGGGGGAAAGGTGCGTGGTATTCGCATTAACACAAAGTTAGTCGAGCAACTGTGCAGAATAAGGTTGACTAACAATGGCAGTGAGCCTAAAGTATCCAAAGTAAACATATATTGCTTAAATATGTCTGCATTATACAGTGACTCAACTACAGGGGGGACAGGGGCTAATGCGAGCAATTACCCCTTCGATTTCATATTTTATGCAAATAAAAATTCATTTTGTAAAATTTTCTTGCTTGTTTCGCTCGCATTATCTGCTATTCTTGTTTTCATCAAGTTCAGAGGGGCGGCGGGAGCCAGCCATTGGGCACGAATGATCTAAAAAAAAGTTGTAAAAGAGAGAATGCCATGTCGTCCAGGGAAATTAATTGCGCACTAATAAATCAATATTGTTTTCAATATCACAAATTGGATCTAAAAATTTTTGAGGTATCTATCTGCATTTTTCCGGACCTTCTCATCGGACTAAAATGTATGATATAAAGTAATCCCCTCACATTAGCCTTCTAATACTAATTGTAACTAATGTATTCAACAATGTACTCATTTCTGTTTTGGGGGTTGAACTGGACCTCTAGATTTCCAGTGTTAACCCAGCATCACAAGTTCAATTGAAATCTAGTAGAAGGAAATATGGCGGAACTCCAGCCTTGAAAGACGGGTAATAGGGCGGTGATGGGACTTCATTCACTGAAAATTCGTCACTCAATGAAAGTCGATCGGAAAGACTGAATTCCGAAAAGGATTTCAATTTTAATAATAGTGGACATTATTAATAATAATTTCAACAATAGCATTTCTTTTCGATATATTTCATGAAACAAGACCTTTTTATATTAATAATAGATCGTCAGTGCTGGAGTTGTGGGTGTGGAGAAGGAGTGCAGAGGGGTGCTTTTCCCCCAGTTATGTAAATTTCCATTAACCATCCCCTCCTGCTAGGATAATTTGCATAAGCATCCCCCACTTCTTCATTGTCTCCATGCTGATCTACACAAAGACCCTCCTCGACCAAGAGGCCTCCCCGATGGCGCAGTGGTAGCGTCGTCGCCTTGTAATCAAGGGGTCCCGGGTTCGATACCCGGTGGAGGCACAAGTTGTTCGGATCCCACTTTAAACTGTAGGTCCAGTCCCGATTAGCCTTACTGTGCATAAAGTGGACTTAAAACACCAAATCAATCCAATCCTCCTCGACCAAGCATACCAGCTATAGGAATATCCACTTCGAGCACTGTAGATCATAAAATAAAAACACACTGGAAAGAAGGAAATGTCCACAGAATTTCAATATGGAAGAAAAATGAACTTCACAAAATGCCCCCAAATAATGGTAACATTTAACCCATACGCTGTGAACCCTTAGGGCAAAGGGATAATTCGACTCCACATCAAACTGAGTTTTGGGATCACTTTGAAGTAACATGGAACAGGTGTAAACTATTTTAGAGTTTTTTCAGCTCTTATTTGAATATAAAAAGGCTTAGAGCCATCTTGAAAATATTTGATGTGAAGTTACATTCAAATACCACACGTAAAATTAAAATTAGTGATAAAAGTTCATGATTTATCAAATTTAATTCTTTATATTGTGCAGCAACAAAGCAACGACTGGTTGAGTAACTGGATCTTTCTATACTGGATTCATGCAAGAAATAATAAGTTATGTCAGCGTTTCGTTAAAAAACGCAACAAAAGTTTTCTTACTGCCTAAAAACCTATTTTGCTTGTTAGAACCTATTTTAGGTTCCACTGTTACCTGTGCAATACAAAGTGGTCTGATCTGTGTGGTCTTGCTCACTTTGGCGTCACTTCCATGCTTTGTGGCATTCACGCCTTGCAAACTAACATTTCAGCATTGAAGTTTGCACCACTCACTATATTTTTGTTGTAAGATTTTCAGAATATGAGATGATCCTCACAGACAAAATTGCGGAGTTTTATTGTGGATAACATGAAAACAGATTGGGGCCTAACTATACGGCGATGAGTGGATTTTAATAGCAAATTTCCAATGTTGAGTTCTGCCATCGCCGTAGGGTTGGGCAACACACATAACGTTATGCAAGATAGTGCATATTTCAGGATATAGGTGTCCCATTTTCATTGCCGGTGACTATACCTAATCAGCAGTATTCAGAAATTTTGAACTATTTTAAGTTTTTTTTAACCTACTTCAGGATTTTTCGAGTCTAACTTAAGATTTTTAGGACATATTTCAGGATTTTTAGAACCTATTTTAGGGTTTTTCGAACCTATTTTAGGATTTTTCGAGCCTAACTTAAGATTTTTAGGACCTATTTCAGGATTTTTAGAATCTAAAAATCCGAGGTCTAGTTATGAGATATGGGATTTTTCCTATAGATGTCCACCTGCGAGCGAGGAAGTTAATTCTGCATTTCGGAGGGGACACATATGTTAAGTTAGCCGGGCCCCTCCGGCCGAACCAGAACGCCCCTGCTTATTATCGAAGATGTAGTATCATATGTTACTGGAAACCAGATTTCTGTCTTGTAAATTAAATTATTTCATAATCGACACTTCCTGTTGAATTTCTAAGCTATATAAAATTTCAGAAGCAGAGAGAGAGAAAGAATATTGCGGGGCTGGTTCTACACCTCGCCACACCCTGCATTGCCGGGCGGCCACTACGCCACTGTCTCTAATTATCATGATCAATTGAGCTTTCTTGGCTCCCTTCAGTAGCTGTTATGTCAATATTCGCAGGTTTCAGATTCAAATCTTCTGTGGAAAAATAGCGACGCATTGGCTTCGAGGAGGAGGAGGGGGGGGGGGTAACCTTGAGTTACGACTCACTCACTGTCGTAATGTTCCCAAGTTTACGACCGCAACCGATTCCCAAACTGCTCGCGGATCTGATTCAGGTTTGGCCCGCTTTTGAAGGTCCTACAGGCATTTTCTTCCCCCAACTCTCGTGTTTACAATCCCGCCAGAGCCAGTTTCTCTGTGACGCAGGCCCGTAGCCAGGAATTTTTAGTAGGGTGGCGAAGTCAATCCTAGAGGGGGCAAATTTTTAATATATTGTGTTGCATTGGAAGATGCCCCCCTCCCCCTCCTCCAAAAGTGATAAGTAACAGGAAAGGGATGATATCTTGAAACTCCAACGAACAAAAAAAGTTCGAGCAACATCAAATAACAATATTTCGATAATGACCTTTTCGGACTACCAAAGAATACAAAGATAAAGTTTAACATAAATAGGCTAATCGGGACTGTATCTACGTTATATTTACAGGTCAATAATGTTAATAGACGATTAATATGTACCAACAGCTTTGGGCTTCTCTGCAGAACTGATTAAGGAAGACGTTTATAAACCGTGCTTCATAATGTTTTCCTCTAGTTTCCAGTATGCAAGATTTTTACGCACAAAGGAATCTAACGAGAATCCAAGAACACCATTGTGTTGTGTTAGGCAACAAAAATAGAATTAATTAAATAATAATGGTTACATATTATCTACACTTTGATTAATTGTGTAAACATTTACATTTTTTTAGGCCTACTTGCTAAAACATTAAAATGGGTCCCTTACTCCACCATGGATTCTATTTGCTTCAAATGAAAGACTCTTGCATCACTTCAGACAATCTTTGCCTACGTTAACCATTTTGCAAAATATTGTGTTGACACCTGACAAACCAATAGGAATCCCTTGATTGATCAGCGACTTCTTGGATTACACTGTCATCATTAATATTTCATGTTTTATCAAGTTTTATCGAGGGAAATGCTGTATCCTCTTTACATTTTGAAAAATACCTTCCTTAATGACTATGGTACGAAACTGAAAGATATAAGGGGCCTCCTTCGCTTTACCCCATTTCCGCGGCACGAAGTGTCTGAGCAGCTTATCGTCACCACTTTTTGAGCAGAAGAGTACAAACCCCAAATATCAGGGATTTTTATTCTGATACTAATTTTTACCAGTCACACAATGGCTTAAGATATATGAATAAAATTAGGAGAATACACTACATAGCAGAAGAGTTGACATAATTATTTGTCAAAAAATTAGATTGTGCCTGAGGTAGGTTTAACAGACAACTTCTGCTACAAACACAATTTATTATTATAAATATAAGAAAATAAATAGAATGTAATTTGAGAGATTTTCAATCGTATTTATTTCACTGCAGCTTTTTTCTACTTGTCAATTTTCTTGAACCTATATTCATAAGGTGCCGCCTGATAACATTGACAACTTTCACAGTGTGTGCAGGACATCAAGGCAAGCAACTTTTCTCAGTCACTATTTGCGCCTCTAATTCATCTTTCGATGTTACAAGCAATCAAAATAGGCATCTTCTGTCCTTAATGGATGCAATCCCATTGTAAGCTTCGTAGTTGCAAATGTTATTTATTTTTACTGCCGTTTAAAATTCTGAGAGCAATATATAACATGCTATTGAAACGATATCATGCAAACAGTCAGGGTTAAAACTTAACTTTTCCTTTATAAAATGGATATCATAACACACACCTATGTTGCTTACCATATTTGATGCGTTTGCATAGAGAAATTATTCATAAGATTTGAAATTGATATTTACACTCCATAAGATGCTTATTGTAACCCTATCGAACTACAAATTTTATCGCTTTCTAACCGAAATAATAATTGTGAAACACTATCACATTTTCATCGTGTTTGATAATAATTTGAGCCAGTAAGCTGTCCTACATCTTTCACTAGCCGATCTACATGGTAGGATGGTTACATAACACACTGCGAAGCCAGGGATTCCAGGTTCGAGCCTGGGCATGAGTCTTCTTTGTGAGCAGAGGCGAAACCACAATTTTTTATCTGGAGAGGGGGGGCAAGTACCAGGACAAACGTGCCAATAATAATAATAATAGTAATATAGTGGTGGTAATGGTAGTAATAATAGTAGCATTACAAGACGTTATTATCGTCGTAAATCATGCAAAAGGAGATAGAAGTCAGTGCTAAAGCATTTGTGTTTGAACAAATTATTTGAAATATTTTTCCAACACGTTCAATTTCATATTAGCTAATAATGGAAAACAAGCACACAAACCGTATTTTTCAAGGACAGAATAATGACGAACATTATTATTTTGTACATATGACAAGTTTAACTTTCATGTATACAACATATATTTTAAATAGTGTTGCCCACGAGACGAGACTTCGGCCTGTCTCGTCTCGTGGAAATGCTGTGAAATGCTGTCTCGTCTCGAAAATATTCGTTTGTCAAAGGGGCACATGATCAATCTCGTCTCGTCTCGAATTTTTAAAAGCCTGTCCCGTCTCGTCCCGTGGGCAACACTAATTTTAAACATATGTAACATAGAGCGACTTAAAATAAGAAAACACATATGCAACATGTTAACGCTAAATTGTGTACGTATTCAAAGTTTCTTTAATATATATATATATATATATATATATAATTTAAATACATTACATGGTCAATTCATCCGCCAAATTGTCTCTCAAATGTGAACGCTCCATTTCCTCAAAAGAATTGTTCATGCATTTAAGCAGCAACAGTCTGAAATATATATCTGGCCTTACCTCTCTCTCGGGTAATTTAGAATGCATTACAGAAAATAATCATATTGGGATCGAAGCGAGCAGGAAAATCTTTAGTATCAAATATTTGCAAACTGAAAACAATATTTATTTAATAGGGCGCAACAAATTTCACGGGGAACATGGCATTCCCTTTAACATTTTTTTTTATTTAGATCGTTTTGGCTCCCAGGGCTGACTCCCGCCGCCCCCTAGCTATAGCTCTGAACGTGGGACTAAGAATAGGAGACATCGATCTTGCGAGCGAAGCGAGCAAGAAAATTTTACGAAATGTACTTTTATTTGTAAAAACAAATTGAAATCGAGGGAGCAATTGCCCCTCTTTGTCCCCTACAAGTGCCCTTAGCCGTCTGGAGGAAAATAGCAAGAAACACTTGAAAACTAATTCCAACTTGAGTATCCATTTTGTTCTACTATTCTTAGATTCTGCTAGTCATGTTTCTTTACTTCAATGTTTGCCCCCTCCCAGATTGGACTTATGTTCAAGATTGGGGGGGACAATGCCCCTAACCCCTGTGGTTGCAGCAGTGTTTGTGAGTGTCTCTTCATCAATTTTACGTCACTCCCTCTCTCTATCACATGAATCGCTATTACCAAAAGGTAGACTTGGGAAACAAAAAATTATGCTGTTCAAACTTCTTAGCAACACATGCAAGAAAAACATCCAAATACATTAGGCACTTTTAATACAAGACTACTCAAAATATCACAACTGTTCTACATACTGAAAATTGATAAATCATTTCCCGAAGTTTGAATCTGGAAGAGATTTTATTCCCTAAATCCTGATCCGACATTATACGGAATCCCACACACCTTCATAAATCAAAAAAGAAAGGTAAAGTGTTCCCCTGTGCATAGCACCGCGCCATGAAGGCGTATAGGGGGTGTGGGGGTAACGCCCCACACTTGCTTGATCCGGTCGTGAGTGGGGATGATGTGATCAGCATCACGCCCCTGACCGCCTTTACTCCCCAGGGTTTCCCCCAGGTACCCATGTTATTCGAAATCAATAAATGTCTTTGTTATATTGCTAGAGTAATACAGGATCAAATTGTAAAGATTAGTGAGAATTACAGGTAGATATGTATTCTGTATTTTTTACAGGGGGGGGGGCAGTTGCCCCTCTGCTCCCTATAGCTACAGACCTGCTGTGACGTCACCTACGTAGGTGAAACTTCTTCCGAGGGTCGCCATTTCAGCAACGAAAACATGTTGATTTGAAGAAGGGTAGTGTTGCCCACGGGACGAGACGGGACAGGCTTTTAAAAATTAGAGACGAGACGAGATTGACCATGTGTCATAAGACAAACGAATATTTTCGAGACGAGACAGCATTACGACGAGACTCCACGAGACGAGACAGACCAAAGTCTCGTCTCGTGGGCAACACTAAAGAAGGGGGGCGTATGTCAGGCTCACACAAAGCATTTGTGGGGGGGGGGCAGATTCGAAAGTGTTGAATGCTCAATTGATTGAATTAGGTTATTTACGTCGTTTTCTGCCACTTTGGCTAATCACGGCGATGAGGATGAGTGATGATATGATGAAATTCATATGAGAACATTCACGATGAACATCCATGCCCAGGCCGGGCATCGAAATACACGTAGAACGAAACAATTTAATAATGATTGACTACTATAAATGTGGAGCTGAAAAAAAGGAAGGTGTGGGCTGACATCTGATTGGTGTCGTTCTGTCCGAGTCACTAAATAGCTATCCAGGTTCTTTACTCTGGTAGTGAGAAATTGGAATTTCAATAATATTACATCCTTTGTAATGTGATAACTAGGGCTAGGATTTTGATGCAAATGCATATTTTTTTTGGTAAGGCAGAAACATTGCATAGTAGATAGGAACGTATTTTACCCGTAAGTGAATAAATGGGAACGCCATTGTTTGGGCATTTTTTTGCAATTCTTTGAACCTTTTTCAAGTAAATGTAATTTTTTAGACTTTTTAAACCGTTTGTCATTTTTCGGCCATTTTTTAAGTCATTTTATGAATTTTCTACATTTTGGTGAAAGAAGGGACATTTTACATGCAAATGTAACCCTTTGAAGGAGAGAGGTTCCCGACTCTCGTCTCATTGTCTTCAGCGCAGTTCTGAATGACTGTGTTTGAAGAAACAAAGACATTCTGTGCAGGATTGTTGACACAAGGTGTTGTATAACAATTCAGCTCAAACAATGTGATTTCCCCTATATCAGTAAATATATTGTCGCCAGACGGATTATTGTAAAAAAACAAAGGGTACAAAGTTTTGTGCTCTGTATCGGATATTTTGTCAGGGAGCAATTTGCACTCTATGGAATTGAAAGTGACTTAACAGGAAGTGATATTGTTCATTTCAAGTAAGCTACTCTTGTGTAGGTGGAAGTCGAGAAAAACATTTCCGTGTACAACGCTCTCTTGTCCAAAAATCGACAATCATTCGTTGTGTACTGCAACTCAGTACTTAAAGTGTAAAAGATGACAAAAAGTGAACTTTCTTACTTGTACTACCACCATACGCAATGAGCATGTGATAGATACTGTAACGTTGATTTGTAATTTGATAGAATTTGTGTTGATAGAAACTTTCTCTTGGTAGTTTATAAATTTGTTTTAAAAATCTTTCAGAATTTTTAGGTAATTTTTCTAAGTTTATAGGGCATTTTCATGCATGTATTAGGTCATAAATGCATTTACAATGTACTTAAACCTGAGTTGAAGAAATAAAGATGAATAAAAAATAATAGAAAAATTTGTATTTTAGGCAATATTATATAATATGGGCAGGCCCGTACCCAGGGGAGGGGCCACGGGGGGCATGCCCCTCCTCGAACTATGAAATATTTAAATGTGAACTTACAATAAGCTACGAAAAACGAACATCGACGATTTTTCAAATTTGTAAAATTCCAATTTTCTTCTTGCAAAAATGAATGTGTTTGTTGTGTAGAGAGGCAGACATCAGAAGTTTGCAGTCTGCAATATTGTGTATTTTTAGTTCTATTTTACAATCGTTGATGCAAGGGGGGATTCTCTTCGAGATTCAGACTTCGGGAAATGATTTCGCAATTTTCAATATCTAGAACAGTTGTGGCATTTTGAGTAGTGTTGTCTTAAAGTTCCCTAATGTGTTCCGATGTTTTTCTTTGATGTGTTGGTATGAACTTCGAACTCCTTAAATTTTTGATTCCCAAGTCTACCTTTTGGTAATATTGATTCATATCATATGAATCATATGGTAGAGAGAGGGAGTGGATATTTAATTTTTGTTACTTAGCTTTGCTTTTGTGCAACTTCTAGCTAATCGCAAAAATGAGTGATGACGTGAAATTGATAAAGAGACACTCACAAACAGTGCCACAAGTACAGGGGTGAAGGGGGCATTGTCCATCCCCCCTCCCCGACCTTGGATTGAGTTCATTCTAGGGGAAGCAAACATTGAGGAAGAAAGAAAAACAAGGACAAATGGATACTCAAGATGGAATTAGTTTTCACGTGTTCCATGCATTTATCTTTCAGACGGTCGAGGGCACTTGCAGGAGGGCACAGAGTGGAAATTGCCCCCTGGATTTCAAATATTATACAAATAAGAATACATTTCGTAAAATTTTCTTGATCGCTTCGCTCGCAATATCTTCGCACTTATAGTCCAAATTCAGAGCCATACCATGGGGCGGCGGGAGTCGACCTTGGGAGCCAAATGATCTATGTGGGGGAAAAAATGTTAAAGAGAATGCATGGAGCCCCGTAAAATTATTTGCACCCTTTTAATTAAATTTCTCTCTATGAAACTTCACATGAAATATTAATGATGCCACTGTAATCCAAGAAGTAACTGATCAATCAAGGGATTCCAATTTGTTTGTTGGGTGTCAAACACATGTATTTCAACAATAAAATAACAAAATTCACACAACATTTTGCAAAATGATTAACGTAACCAGGAGGCAAACATTGTCTGTTGTGATGCAAGAGTCTCTGCCCTTTGAAGGAAATAGAAACCGTGGTGGACTAAGGGACCCATGTTTTAGCAAGTAGAAAAAAAAATATTACAAAGTTTTACATAATTTATCATCGAAGTGTAGATAATATGTAACCATTATTATTTAATTAATTCGATTTTTCTTGCATAACACAACACAATGGTGTTGTTGGTTTCTCGTTAGATTCCTTTGTGAGTAAAAATCTTGCATACTGGAAACTAGTGGGAAACATTATGAAGCACGATTTATAAACGTCTTCCTTAATCAGTTCTGCAGAGAAGCCCAAAGCTGTTGGTACATATTAATCGTCTATTAACATTATTGACCTGTAAATATAACGTAGATACAGTCCCGATTAGCCTATTTATGTTAAACTTTATCTTTGTATTCTTTGGTAGTCCGAAAAGGTCATTATCGTAAAAATCTTGCATACTGGAAACTAGTGGGAAACATTATGAAGCACGATTTATAAAGGACTCCGTTAATCAGCTCTGCAGAGAGGCCCAAAGCTGGAGTTTTTCTGGCTTTGATTCTCGGGATGGGTTATCTAAGGTTGGTACTTTTCCGGCCTTGTGCCTCCAAGGTTCACCCACCTTTATATCAATGGGTACCCGAGAGTAAATCAACGTGGTAAAGGCTGCTGGAGCGTAGTGATCACATCACCTCCAAAATGATCGAGATCGAGAATGTGTGGGCCCCACCCTTGCATATGCCATCATGGCACGGTCATAGGAGCCGACTCCATGGGGCTTGGGGGGGGGGGGGGCTCGAGCCCCCCCCCCCCAATGTTAATGATATGGGGGAAGAGACCCTCAAATAATTTTGCTTAAGAGAATCTAATGTATTATTTTGCTTCTCTTGTAAAGTTTACTCTGAATTGTGCAACATGAACTTAACTTAAAATACACATTTGAAATGTTCTAGACCATCAAATTTGGGAGCTGAGACCGCTAAACCATCAACTTAGTGGGGGGGGGGCTATGAACGGAGACAGCAAAACACATGACTTATTACTATATACTAAGTATATAATTATGAGTATTGATAACATTTTTACTAAAAAGAGTTTCAAAATAACGAGGTGATATGACAATTATACCAGTATGTTTCTTGTTTAGTAAATTCCAAACAATTTGAGGTAGTAAACACGACTTTCAGGCAATATTGATATGTACGATATTTAGTTATCCTCGAAATCTGTTCCTCTAGTCCAAAGAATAAGGGGAAAATAATTCTAAAGTCTTTGAGTTTATTTAACACTGGCTTGCAGTAAAGTACGCAAGGAAAGCTTATGAAAAGTCTGTATTGCGAAAGCGGGAACGGCTATGATCAAAGGCATTATTGCTAAAGCACGGCGTGCTATGTGTTTATTTATTATTGCTATATTAAATTTAAAAAGTAAAATATTGTAGCAAGAACAAAAAAGTAAAACTATTTGCCTGCGATTTGTGTTAGCATTTATGTAAATAATTAAATAAAACTGTTAAATATTGTAAATATTCGCTATTTTTATGGGTACGTCAACACTAAGGTTCTTTGCACCCGTCACATGTCCTTTCTTTACAAGTCTGTTGCGGACATTAAAACACACCCATGCCCTCGCCGGGACTCGAATCCGACACCTCCGGATCTAAGCGAGTTGAGCCGATCACCCAACACGCTCGGCTACCGAGGCCGGCATAAAACTGTTATGTTGGCCTCTTAATGTAAATACATAGCCTACTTTTAAATAAAAATGTTAATTATTATCTAAAAAAACAAATGAGAAGACACACGTTTTTCATGTTACATTTCATTTGCATGAGGAATATAATAGCTGCTTAAATCTGCTATACGAAGATGTAATTTTTATTTTTAAAAAAGGGAGGGAGTGAGTCATTCATTCATTTATTTCAGTGATCAGAGCCACCCCAATAATTTTGACAAGTCGGCGCCCCTGGGCACGGTGTTATATGCACGGGAAAATTTACATTACCTTTACCTATGGAACTCACCAGAATACATGTTGCTAAATTCCACTGAGTCTATTTTTGCGTTCAAAAGTAAATTTTAAAAAATTGCAACGCATTAATCACTTCTAGGCTATTCAGAAAGCACTTCATCAACATTATTTACTGATGTAGATGTAGATTCAGTACCACTTGAGAGTTCACAAGGGGATACGAAATCAATACCGGGAAGAACGTTCGCAATAACGACGACCCAATGCAGCAAGGCAAGGAATTTTCACAATTCTGGCAAGAGTCACCGCGTGACTTTTTTTGGGGGGGCGGGGAACGGGAATGCAAAATTGAATTTTGCGGTGGCGGTAGCTTACATGGTTTAGACATATCGAAAGTTCTCAAACGACACTGTAAAGATTCGTGATAAACCTCCAATACCGCTCTCCAAATTTTCCATTATATAATCAAAGCTCAAGAATGGGTTTAAACTCGGTACACTTAGTACATTCCACTGATGTTCCTATTTCTGTACGCTTCCACGTGAACACATCACAGGAAGACAAGTTCTTCGAGCCGATGTGACGATGACGTCACAGAATTTTCAGACCGTGAGGGTTGACAAAATCCCATTCATTCTCTTTGCAAAAGGGGATGAGGCCTTGCTCGAAAAAGGTTTTATATCCCTGCAAAAGGGGACCTTCAGGCAGTGGGCAGAGAAGACAACGTAACTTGACTGCGGGACAGAAGTGATGTCTTCTTGGGAGGCATAGAGGACCAGTCGTCCTTGAGCGAGGGAAGGTTGGGGGAGAGACGGATCCATTGACCATAGTTTGATGTCGTGCGTCAACGATTTCTTTAAAAACAACCCGCAAACTCCGTGCTGTGACTTCCTGCGTGATGTAGGCTTTGTCTTGGTTGGGACCAGAGGCGCAAACACGAATTTTTGTCTGGGGGGGAGGCAAGTACCAGAATAATCGTACCAATAATAATAATAATAATAATAATAATAATAATAATAATAATAATAATAATAATGTTAATAATAATGTTGCTAATAATGTTATTGTAACATTATTATTATTATTATTATTGATTTACTTTATTTTACTTCTCTTCTTGTGCCGATCACCACTACTAGTTAGCAGTCTTAAAAATATTCCCGAATCAAACGATAGTATTATATACCGTGCGTCCATTTCGATCTGCAGCCGAGAGATCGGGAGAAGCGTGGCGGGCGGCACTGACGGAGATGCCGACATTTGCGGCCTGAAATGCCCGCTTATTTTTATGGACATATGCAGACATTTATATAAATATTGCAAAACGAGCACTAACCTGTGTTATAGGAGTATGGTTTTAATTTTAGTAGCTTAGTGACTGTATGTGCCGATGATTTTGACACGCCCACCTCTTGTGAAACACGGCGTAGAGGTTTGTTTGGAGAACGTTCTAACGCTGCACCAATATCATCGAGTTTTGCTTCGGTTAGAATCCGTCGTTTTTGCTTAGGTGTTTTAAAATTTAACGATACAGTTCCTCGTAATTTAAGGACAAGATGTCTAACCGTATCTTTGTGTTTAGTTGAAACGCATGGGAATTTCTGTACAAATTATCTACACACGTCTCGACACGAGTTTGTTTTCACGTAGGTACGTGTCATACATAAATAAATCTTTGTTCTAACGTGAATCTTGCGGCTGGCATTCCAATCGTCTCACTGACACGTCACACATACACACTACAATAACACAAACAAGTAACTGCAAGTAACCAAGAATAACACTCTTGCGCACAGTACGAAATTAACACGCTCTTGGTTTACATTGCTCGCCACTATATTTACAACTCTGTCTTCATCTAGTCGCGAAGGAACAAAAAACTCGAGCTCGGAGATTTCGGATTGCAAGGAAGCTCACGAACACTATTGACTTTTAACGGTTTCTTCTACAGCGTAATCTTGATACAGTGTTGCACATTCATAACCTCCAAACGATCCCCATCGGCACAAAACTCTTTCAAGGATATAAACTTAAGCAGGACGTTACTGGTCAAAACTATGATTAAAATGTTTTATTATCTGTGGCTCTTAACATCGTTTCTAAAGCGTATTTATTTGTGCATATAAGAGCAGAACTTGGATGAATTACAGAAGAACCTTTGCGTGTTATAGCACAGGTTAGTGATCGTTTTGCAATATTTATATAAATGTCTGCATATGTCTATAAAAATAAGCGGGCATTACAGGCCGCAAATGTCGGCATCTCCGTCAGCGCCGCCCGCCACGCTTCTCCCGATCTCTCGGCTGCAAATCGAAATGAACGCACTTGACATTAATTTTCTTGCTTTTATACAAATTTTGGAGATCTTCAGTACACGCAAGTTAGATAATAAATATATGATATTATATCTTTTTACATATTCATGTAATAATAAAAATGCAATATTATTAAATTTAAATATTTAATTAGTATTTAATTTAATTACAACTTAGTTATATTAATTTAAAGATTTACATTATTGTTGCTATTATTATTATTATTGAGACGGTTGGTTCAGATCCCCCTCCGAAAAAAATTCTAGATACATGCCTGAACGTGGACTACCTGTTGAGGCAGCATATGCGAATACGAATATGTTTGTCCTCTTCAACGCGTTGCGCTGGGAGGGGGGGGGTTTGGCAGAGGGTACGCCTAATCAGTGGCGAGCGTGTTGTGTGGTAGACTCTCGTCTCTGGGTTCCATTCGATTTTGGTTATTTAGCGTCGCTTTTTGCAACTATTGGCTAATCGCGAAGATGAAGTTACGTGATGATATGATAAAATTGTTGAATGGAGACTGCCAAAGAACACGCCCAGGCTGGGATTTGAACTCTGGTGTCGTAGCGCGCTTTGCTGATCGCTGCGCCACAGAGTACGGCACGCTAAATTACAAAAAAAAAAATTACTAATTATTGGTGTCGCTTTTTACTCGTATTTCTCGCGACGGTGAATAATGAAATATTTTATTTGCTTATTTAGCTCTTGTTTCAGATACACACTTGCTTGTTAAAGTTGTTTTTTGTTACGTCCACTTCATGCACAAAGGCTAACCGTGAATGTGTCTAGAGTTTAAAGTGGGATCAGAACCACTATATGCTTTACAGGGCGACGACGTTGGTTTAACATATACCCACCACAAAAGACAAACCACAGTGAAAACGGCAATTCGTTGATATGCCCAAAACAATTATTTATACACTCATACATACCTAAATACGTATATGTAAATACATATGCAATTACCAGGCTCCCGTGGTAGAGTGCTTATCACAGCACACTACGATCCCAGGAGGCCGGCTTCGAATCCCGACCTGAGCATGGATGTTATTTCTGAGTGTCTGTACATTGAGTTAATCACTCTTCTTCACGATTAGCCAAAAAAGTGGCAGAAAAGCGAAGAGTAAACAACATCAACCATCATATTCACACACAAATTTATACAGGGTGTCCCACGAACGGCGCAACTGGGAATTAAGAGTGGCGTTACTTGTAACCGAAATCTGTACATACATAAGTCATACACCAAATGTTAGCCCTGTCCAAGTAGATATTTTTAAACATAGAAACAACAAACGGGGTGCAGTGTTGTTCATGCAGTGTTGCCAAATGTAAGTGAAAGTGTAAATTTATTTTTCCACAAAGCATGGAAAATTGCATGTCAAACATTCGTACGGAAATTTGGACGTCAATTTCCACCTTGGGTAGGTGGACTATTTCGCATGGTTAACAGGAGTAGGTAAGTAACACTATTTTCACCATAATTTTCACTTTCTTTTTTTCCTGTTTCCATTATTTCCATGTCATAGACCATCACTAAACATACCTTTTGTTGCCTTCAAACATCAACAGTGTTGCCACTGTACCTCATATTTTTTTTAAAACACCCATTTGGACCGGTACGCCTTTACGAGGCATTTCAGAATTGGGTATACGCGAAAACGATCGGTTTTCTTCTCTGAACTATAGATGGCGAAATAGTCCACCTACCCAAGGTGGAAATTGACGTCCAAATTTCCGTACGAATGTTTGACATGCAATTTTCCATGCTTTGTGGAAAAATAAATTTACACTTTCACTTACATTTGGCAACACTGCATGAACAACACTGCACCCCGTTTGTTGTTTCTATGTTTAAAAATATCTACTTGCACAGAGCTAACATTTGTTGTATGACTTATGTATGTATAGGTTTCGGTTACAAGTAACGCCACTCTTAATTCCCAGTTGCGCCGTTCGTGAGACACCCTGTAGTATATATTTCGAGAACTAGACGAGCATTTACAATCCCTCCACACTCTTTAACTGCGGTGGGGCTACAAAAGTATTTCGCCTCTTCGCTTCCTGTAGCGCTTGTCGTTTCCTCATTCCCTAACGGAGCAGCGAAAGGGTTCAATCAGATCGAGTGAACGGGAGAGCGAGGTTTATACATTCAGGGAAAGCAACACGAGTGAGTTGTAAAAATAAGGGAAGCAAAGTAATAATTACTATCAGAGCAAAAGTTAAAATGGGATTAGCAACAGTACATAAACGATCAAGCGCATTGTTGGCTCTGAATATAAAGGAGAACACGTTGCCCGGTAATTAGACCTGCGAATACAAGTTTTTGGAGATAGAAGTGCGATAAACGCTACGAAGAAAAAACGGTGCAAAAGTGAGTAGATAGCGCTATGGATCTTGTTTCGCAGATCTTTCGTGATTTGATGTCCGTCAGGACCAGGCTGCAAATTCTCAGTCGACAGACTACAAGCGCATTTAATCCCCCAATTCGGAGAAAACTGCTTGCGGGACTTTGCTATGATGTACATAAACATATTAGTCAAGCAGAAAACTACTTAAGAAAATTTGTAAATTTGGACGAGTGTTACTCGCATCATGCATATCACATACAAACAACCCAGTTCTTCACAGTATGGACTTTTCAGGATCGTCTTTACAGCTGTTCTTTCATCTATCGACTCCTGTCTTATCAATCATTTTCGGTTCTGAGATACGCTTCTTTAATTCAGACGGACGGCCAACCTCGAGTAATCTTTTCTGTCAGCATTAGAGAAATTTATAAGATGACTGACGAAACGCTACGAGTTAGAACTTTCGACGTGCTGGTTCATGGTTTTCACAAGATTGTTGAAAGTTCAGTGATAAGGAGTGATATGAAAACCAAAAAGGAAGCTGCTGTTCTCACCCAAGACGAGCACGTCAAGATTACGGAGACGATTGAAACCAACAAGGATCCAATCTTCCTTACCATTGAGAACAATGAAAACATTAAGAAGAGAACGAACATTGCTTTAACAGAAGACGATATTGTACTAGTTAATGCAGAAGATAGGCATCGGGACCCCAACTCACATTCGCACCCGATACGTGGCCAAGAGATAGATTTGCCTGAAGGAGAAGCCCTGGTCGTCACTCTTTCTCCTGCATGGAGGGTGAAGGATAATGAATCGCCAGGTGCATACATTGTAAATGACGAGCGTAGATATGGCATCGCTGCTAGGGCACTGAGCACTTCGCAGTCGCTCAGAAAGGCCACCGACGACCAGAATGAGTGCACTGGAAAAGAAGAGAGCGTCAAAGGGTCACGCAGCCACTTGCCGCAGACAGATTTTAAACTAAACCGTGATTTGTCGATAAAACCCCTGGAAATGAACTATATTATAGATTGTGCAGCACCCTGTGCTTGCTGCGACAGATATTTTGAAGTGAAAGCGAGGAGAACAATACAGGAAGCAACGAGTATTCCTCAGAAGGAAGAACTTGACAAGATTGCCGAGGTCGTGACTTGCAGCTGGCAGAAGACCGTGGCAGAAGACCCACGGATTATGACGAGAGGGAACCGACATCTGAGTATTCTTCTAGCTACGTACACGAAAGCGGTGACATTTACTGCGAACTCTTGTCCCACGGCGTACAGTTTCCTTACAATGCAAGAGAACTTGAAAACATGGCCGAGGCCGTGACGCATCAGCTGACGGAAGACCGCGCAGGTCCACGCACGAATCATGGAGACGCTCTGTCTGCCGATGTGAAACCACCTGGAGAAGCCAGCACATCGAAGGAAGGAAGCACTGCTAGGAACGTCTACAGAAGAGGCGACGACTACAGTAGAATTTCTTCCAACGGCGTGCAGGTCGCTGGAAAGGAAAAACATCATGAGAGGATTTATGAGGCCACTACACGTCAACTGCCAGAAGATCGTAAGGAATCGACCACGAATAATGAAGACGCTCTGTCTGCCGATGCGAAAGCACCTGGAGAAGCCAGCACATCGAAGGAAGGAAGCACTGCTAGGAACGTCTACAGAAGAGGCGACGACTACAGTAGAATTTCTTCCAACGGCGTGCAGGTCGCTGGAAAGGAAAAACATCATGAGAGGATTTATGAGGCCACTACACGTCAACTGCCAGAAGATCGTAAGGAATCGACCACGAATAATGAAGACGCTCTGTCTGCCGATGCGAAAGCACCTGGAGAAGCCAGCACATCGAAGGAAGGAAGCACTACTAGGAACGTCTACAGAAGAGGCGACGACTACAGTAGAATTTCTTCCAACGGCGTGCAGGTCGCTGGAAAGGATAAACGACATCATGAGAGGATTTATGAGGCCAGGACACGTCAAATGGCAGAAGATCGTGAGGAATCGACCACGAATCGTGAAGGCGCTCTGGCAGTTGATGCGATCTCGCCCACAGACACTCAAGATTCGGGGGACGATGCAACGCAACACGAAACTACTAAAATGGATCGCTTTGATGGAATTAAGGTTAAAGTAGAGGAAACAACGCCCTCGCAGCTTGCAGATGAAGATTCGCGCCCTCGACGGGGCGAAAAGTTCATCAGAACTTACGTTAGTGCTGAGTGGGAGGACACGATGGTGATGGTTAACTGCGCTGTTCAAGCAAAAAAATCCTCTTCAATGAAGAGCTTGAAAGGGAAATTTTTGAAGAAAAGCGCGTTAACCGTCTTCCAGAAGGAGGTTGCCAGCTTGGAAGCAGCATTAGTATGGAGGTGCGAGGAGCTTCAATCGAAACAGGAGGAAGAGCTGCAATACTTCCTGCTCTCCAAAAAAAACAACAGAGCACATTACACATTGAAATTCGCTACGTTCCAATGCAAGACTGTAAAACTGTTCAGGAGGAATCTAATGAACCACATAGAACGAGAGTTCAGGAGGATTCTGGAAGAGAGAAGTTTCTACGAGATGGTTGGGAAGAAAAAGGAGAAGCCGCTTATGCCTTGTTACTACTGCATTCAGTGTCGGCGGGGCTCCGTGGGAAGTCCACCACGAGAGGAGCGAACCCCCCCGGCACCTGAGATTTTAACTTTCGCAGGGAAAAGAGGGCAAATGATAGTTGTCCATACCGAAAACCAGAAGAAGAGAAAGGCAAACGGCGACAAAGAAGCTGAAAAGAGCGAAGATAGTCCCATATCCATAGTTTATAACAGTGAATGGAAGCGTGCTGAGGAAGAAATTAGTCAGTTCGTGGACTCCCAGAAGTCCTCACTGCAGAAAAAGCTGTTTTCTACAAGTGCGCTATCTAGATTTGACAAAAAGATGCAGGATTTGGAAGCAAGCCTTAAACGAAAGCTTTCGGACGAACAGATGGCTTCCGAAAACAGACTCAAATATTATTTTGAACAACCCAAGCGACTCGACCACGAACATGCTGTGCGGTTCATGAAGAGTCATTGCCTGTCGATTAAGGAAACGAAAAAGAATCTGATTGAAGAGCTGAAGTTGGATTTTAGAATCCTTGAGAAGGAGATGGAGTTCTATAAGGTCAAGACAGGGTGCTGGAGAAGGTTGTCATGTTTCTGCCGCAGGAATTTCTGCTTGTCGAGTGAAAGTGGCTTATGAACATATAATTGCACGGATTCCGTTGGAGTGATATTGTTATTTCTGAGGTAGATAGATGAAGAAGCATTCAATTTGAGATTCAAATCCGTCTGTAATTATAAGCAAATAAAGAAAAATCTTTGTTATGTGTTATCATATGAAGGGTGTTGAATATTATATGCCTAAGGTTCTATTGCTACAATTATATCTTGAAAAGGATAATCATGAATTTTACGACTTTGGCACTAATGTCCACTTTAGTTTTAGTTTGTTAGAAGTTTTAATTTAAATTTTAGAATAACTGAATACTTAAGAAGAAATGATGCCTCTCCCGCTCGAGCGCGTTCGTCTCCCGAGTTTTCCCCGTTTACTTTTGAAAGAAATAATCAATTCCACTTCTCCGTAACTACTGGACTTACGACCTTCAAATTTTTATGGGACACTTTTCAAAGGTTTATTTCATAATCTTTTCATTCAAATTTTCATTCTCACAAATGGTTTGATATTTGGTTTTATTTACATTAAATTTGGCAATGTTCATTCCAAATGCCATAAACAGGCGAAGTCAACCTCGACCCTTTACACGGAACGGGGTCTTTCCCGGCGGTTGGAGTTTTTCCCCCCTCATTTCGGCAGGACCGCGAAGGAAGGGAGGGGTGCTGCTAATGGCCCGCCTGCTTTTGACCACGGAATGCTTGAACCTCCTTTCAGTGTGTTTTACGAAGCAACGGGAGTTTGTGTTATTTGTAACAAGTGCCAAACCTTCGTTGGAAGAGTAAACCTTCAAGAAATGGAAGATCGAAGAGAGAAAAGGCGCAGAATACCACATTCAAAGGTTCCAAAGAAGAAATCTCGGCAGGGTGCTCTTCTTCGGAATTAATGGAAAAACCACAATTAATCTCTTTTCATTTAGATCATTCGGCGCCCAAGGCCGACTCTCGCCACCCCCAGCTACGGTTCGGAACTTGATAATACTAAGAAAATCAGGTACTGCTAGCGAAGCGAGGAAGAAAATTTTACGAAAAGTATTTTTATTTACATAAAATTTGAAGTTGTGGGCGGTAATTGCCCCTTGCAGATGCACTTGGCCGTCAATGTCCCCCCCCCAGAACTCATTTCCGTCCAAGGTTGGGGTGGGGGGCAATGCCCCCCTGTAGTTGCGCCACTGTTGCATGATCTCCCTCTCTTGAGGCATGTGGGATTGATGCCGGCAGCATCTTGACCTGCTTGGACCTTTGCGCCATGGGTTAAAATTATAATTATTGTTTACACGGAGAGAGAAATTGTATTGTATACGCTTCATCATCCTCATCGTCGCGATTAAACTAAGAGTTATAAAAGCAACGAAAATAATAAATACAGTCAGTTTATGTGAATTATAGGACTGTGTTTTCCATAAAGACCTCGTATGCTTTCTTTCAATTTACTTTATCTTGAAACTTTTTCCCATCAAAGTTGATCTAACGGTGAGCTGAATATAAGTGTAATAAACTTAAATATGTTGCTCTTTATATCATTAGATTAAGAAACACGAGATGGAGGAATACAAATATGAAACTGGGAGGAAGAGCCTCCATTATGGTACCATCTTTGAATTTATCCGGAGTGATTAAGTACAAACTGATACACGTACCTATATTTTCTACATTTAATGGACAGCCTCAGTGGCCAAATGATTTGAGTTATCGACTCAAAATCTCACCGCCGAAGATTCCAGGTTCGAACTTCGCCCTGGGTAATGTACACGTTTTCTTGAAAATTCTATTAATGTTTGAATTAGTAAGATTTTCGGACAGATTTCATTAGTGTATATCCCACGACATATATTGATCGCTGATCATATAAATTAGAAACTATCTGTTGAAAATATAAATTACAAATTTGCGCTGTCTGGATGTCGTTCAATTTGTCTTTCAAACATGGATTCGTATAAATTGTACGCAATTGAGGCTTTTCAAATCTCATTTCACAGTGGATGTTTTTTTTTTTATGTGGAAGCAATTCTGTGAAGACGGGACTAAATATAATCTAAAAACTAATTTCTGACATAAGCACAGAAATAAGCATAATATTTCTAATGACCCCTTCTTTGACAAGAGCCCAAGAGAAGAAATGGAGGACCTCTTCAACCTGGACATTAACGATAGGTTAATTATCATCTCTTAAACATGTAATTCAATTTCTGTAACAGTGCATTAATTATTATAATAGGCCCGAACCCGAAGTGACATTGGAACATGCTCTTCACAGGAATATTAGAAAATGGAATCCAAGAAGTTAAATGAAGATAGAAGTGTTTTAGTGTTCCAAGGTAAAACCCTGCAATTTTGTGACTGTCTTCGTTTGGATATCACTTTAATTCATTCCTGAATTAACAAACTTACGGACAGAAAACGGCAGCAAAAGTTTCACTAGAATAACTTACAAATAAAGAAGCTCAGTTGTAATATAATAAGCCAACTATTTTTTTCAGCGAGTTTGCAGATTCAAAATAAAATACCAGGCTGTCCCAGAAGACCTGCACCATACTAAAACGAAAACGAAACACAGAATATCAAAAACAAAGACAGACTTTATTCGGCAAAGTACAGGCCTCCATGTTCAATTACCTTCACCCACCTCTGCGACAACAGTTCAATCTGATGGCGATACCAGGTGGGAGGTTTAGAATTGAAAACCTCACGACAGGCAGAATTTACCTCATCATATGAACTGAAGTGCCGACCACACAGGAAATGAGAGAGAGCGAAACAAACCGTAATCCGATGGTGCAACTTCCAGACTATAGGCGGGATGAGGTAACAACTCAAATCCGTCAAGCTCAGCTAGTGTGTTGGTCACTCTTCGAGACCGGTGACTGGGAGCATTGTCATTTTGCAGCAGAGCTCTTCCTCCTCGTTAATGCCGGGTATTTCCTGTCCAGAATGGCATACACTCAGCGTAATTGTTCAGAATACATTTCACC
This sequence comes from Lepisma saccharinum, assembly GCF_977018435.1. Lineage (NCBI taxonomy): Eukaryota > Metazoa > Arthropoda > Insecta > Zygentoma > Lepismatidae > Lepisma > Lepisma saccharinum. Next base: position 61,012 of record NW_028143149.1, read on the forward strand.
TGTTACAGCATGATCTTCTGGAACAAACTCATAATGGACAATCCCGTCAATATTCCACCACACACTCAGCATGAGCTTTTTCCCAAATCTGTCCTGTTTCACATGGGCGATGGCCTCCTGTCTTCTTTTCACCCACTGTTTACGTGTATCGGGGTTTTCAGAAACACCCACTTCTCGTCTCCTGTCACAATTCTCCTCCAAAAACGAAGATCACGCAGGTTTTGTAGCGATGTCTAGCAAATTGCAACTCTGCGCTGGGCCTGCACCTCTGTCAGCTCGTGTGGACTTTGTCGAGACTGTTTATTGGTGTAATCCATGTCATGCAAGCGAAGTTTTACTGTCGATTTGGATGCCCCAACCACTCTGGCTAACACGTGTGCTGGATTGTGGTGTAGCATGCACAGCATCCTGCAGAGAGGTCACCCCGTGCGGACCTTGTCCGCGAGGCGTAGATCACCCGAAGCGAATTTTTTAAACCAACGGGAAGCTGTCCATCGATTCACCACTTCTTCGTTCTCCACACGACAAATTTCCTCCGCTGCCGCTTTTGCTGTTAGACATTTTTTCCATAAGAAAGCTAGCACTGCACGAAGTGCAATTTGGTCCTCACTCATCGTGGCCACTTTAATTTCAAAGGAACACTGGCTACACATGCTGCGCGTGCCTTCACTTGATCCCACGAACCTGTCCTCTATGCCTGCCAACAGCCTTTCACCGGTGGCGCCACCTACCCTCGCAAACTTCATCTCTTGGGGCTCAGTGTGCTGATGGTGCAGGACTTCTGGGACAGCCTGGTATTAGTGTTGAACTAGTCAGTAGCGTGCCCAGGATTTTCGAAAGGGAGGGGTTATGTGTAGTTTTTCTTGGTAGTCAGCCTTCATTTTGTCATATTTGCCTACCTTTGACGTTCTTTCTTTTAGGAATGCTGGACCAAAGGGGGGGGGTTATAACCCCCACCAACCCCCCCTTGGGCACGCCACTGGAACTAGTGTTTATTGACTAAATTATATATTTTACGCATGTACATATTTGTTGTGTGTATATGATAGGACAGGGTTTCGCCGATAAGCTGTCATTCTTCTGCTGGCTTCCTGCTTAATTGACTTCTATAGTGAGTACAGTTTTAATTAAAATTATTGATTTGATTTGCTTTCTTTTACTTCGCTTTTTGTGCCATTTTTGTCTAATTTGCGAAGATGGTGATGAGGAATGATATGATGAAATTGATAAATGGACAGTCACAAATATCCATGCCCAGGCCGGAATTCGAGCCCAGGACCCCTGTCGTCGTACTGCGATGTGCTAAGCACTCCACCACGGGGGCCGGCAGTTTTAATTACACAATTAAAATCAATCAATTTAATAATACAATAATCAATTTTATACGGAATAATATTATATATTTTTTTATCAGAAAGGGGTTTGTGAATAATAATGAACAGAAATTAATTTAATGATGATGGCTTGAGGAACTTATATGCTATAATATTGCATTGGTCCAGTGATTGGTAACTAATTTAAATTTATATTTGTCAGTCTTTATGATTATACCACACTTTCCAATTGTTAGTATAAACTATAAAAAAAATTGAAAAGTATTTACGAATAAATTTGTTGGGATTGGGCATCGTCCTATAAAATAAAAAAAATACTAGGCCGAGGTCTCGAAAAGGTTGAGAACCACTGGGATAGAGTAACCAACCTACCATCTGCTCTGTGTTCCTATGGACACAAGCAAGTGGAGAATAGAAGCTGCTGCGAATTTTGTCACGCTGCCCCTGCCCATGGCTATGGTAAAAGGCCGAGGCTATTTATTCTGGATGAGGCAGTTCACTTCCCCCTCTCTCTCAATCCCTCCCATCGGGCGAAACACTAGAAACCTGCCCGCTCGGTCCCGTCGATTCTCGAAACCTGTTTTGTTTACCCTCGGAATCGGAAAGTGAGAAGCCGACCATTTAGTGAGGCAATTGTACGCTGTTACCAAACTCAATATAATTAAAATCAAGTATGAAATCATTATTGCTACAGAGAATTTGAGTGAATAGATTATGAAATAAACCTTTAAAAAGTGTCCCATAAAAATATGAAGGTCGTAAGTCCAATAGTTACGGAGGAGTGGAATTGATTACTTCTTTTACAAATAAACGGGGAAAACTCGTCTTTCTAGGAAAGGGAGGGGGAGACGGTCGCGCTCGGGTGAGGGGCATGATTTCCTCTTAAAATACTATTTTTATATTTATAAAGTTACTGGACAAATGACAGTTATACAAAATTTTATTGCTTTATCGATGGGGGGATGTTTTGAGCTGTTTAAACTTGAAATTTGAACATTTGAACAGTGTGTTCAAATTTTACAAAGTTTCAAAATTTTATCATCTCATAATATGCAACAGTTTTTCCCCTTTACAACGAGCTCAAGAACGCTTCTGTATCTTCGTTCGTTCCCGAGATATACTTAATTGAAAAGAGCATGTTGCTCAAAAATGACATTTTGAACAACCCTCATATAATTCGTAATAATCATATTTCAGCAAAATCCTTTCACAGGTTTTGAAGCAAAGCAAAGCTGTGTCCGAAATATCATCAACATCGTGACTATGAGGGTCAACTCCTGCCTGATTTGACATGGAATGAATGACCCGACCCATATTTATATATATATATATATATATATATATATATATATATATATATATATATATAAACAAACTCGTCTTTCTAGGAAAGGGAGGGGGAGACGGTTGCGCTCGGGCGAGGGGCATGATTTCCTCTTAAAATACTATTTTTATATTTATAAAGTTACTGGACAAATGACAGTTATACAAAATTTTATTGCTTGAGACCTCAATTCGAGATGTTGGAATGAGCTCTAATTTATATGACTGAAAATGTAAGAACATAACCATCAACAAAATTTTCAATATGCAGTTATTCTCACAAAATACTTTAAAAATGAGTATTTCACAAAATAATCGTTTATTTTTTAAAAATAGATTTATTGATTTAGTGTGAAAGTTTATACTATTTGGAGCACTTCTGAGAAAACCAGACATTCATAGGCGTCACCGTTCCCGAGAAATATCAAACCAAAATAAATCTAATACGGTGGACTATTTTGAACATGGGAGGCATCGGCACGCACATAGCGATTGGCTCCTCGACTGAAAATTCCTTAAATGGCATAACAATTATACTACCAAGTCTCTTGCTTTTATCAAAAAGTGTAACAATTCGTCAATCATTAAGGACTTAGCCGCTGGACAGTGATCAAGATGGTGGATACGAGTCCTCTATTTGGAGACACATCTTATGGCGATTCTTTGATTAAATACATTAAAACTTATATCAGTTTAACGCTTATAAATTAGGCTATAATTTTTATTCCAAATAATATTCTGTCGCATAATTTATTTGATAGTTACAATCGAGAAAATTCTAAAAGTACAGGAAGACTTGTCTCTATTTTACGGGGGAAGACAAGACTTGTCTTTATTTTAAAAGATGATTTCTTACATAACGTGAAAACCACTTACATTCGTATCATTGCCTATCCTTCCAATTTTCATTTATTTCGAATTGAAATAAATGAATATCCCACATCTATCACCACGTGGGATCGTACTACGGGTAATGTAGCTCATTCATCATTCATCACCCCCAACTATTGGCATACTCGCTGTTCATGGGAAACCTGATGGTAAGGTGCAAGTGGTACTGACTAAACACATACTTGTGGCTAGGGTTAGCACTTAGCAGATCGCTGTAAGGGAAATGTAGGACATGCTATCCAAAATGTAGGTAGGACACAAAACATTCTCAATAAATAATAGATATTTCTATAGAACACTTTAGAAAGTAGTTGAAAAGTGACACTTTTCAGTTTTAAAAAAATGAATTCTTAATGAATTTTTAAATGCAAAATTTCAAAACTTGCAATCATACTAATCAATGCACCTCTCACTACATGATTTAAGCGGTACTTCTCAGAGGAGACAATCTTTATCAAAATTTCAGGTTTAGCCAAACTATATTTATGTTAGAGTGGACAGTCAAACTCTTTGAAATTATAGGGACCAGTACCAAACAAACATTTTACAGACTTCATGAAAAAATAATTTCTCTCGTGAGTCTGTTGTGCTGATGGTAATGAAAGTACTCTCTCAACATTTGAATTATGACCTGTAATGGCAAACAAATATTCAGCAGTTACCGTAATTGAAAATGGTTCGAGAAGTTTCATCTTGAGTAGTGTCCAGGCTGTCTACCAAAATAACACATCCAGAATTCTTGACTTTTTCTGGACTTTTCTATACCTTTTTCCGTTTTTAATTAATGTCTATTTATTCGACCGCTACTTAGGTAAAGTTGAAAATTAGTAATTAAGAAAATAAATATTTATTTAATGAAAAACCCTACTAAAGAGCCTGAACTGTGTTTGGCAGATAAGCGAGGCTTTGGCGTCTACTCATGTGGGGCTTGTGTCGGTTGTTCCTATATGTTTGTGACTGTCTCTTCATCCATCTTATCTTACCACCATTCATCCTCATCTTCGCGATTAGCCAAAGGGACAGAAAAAAGTGAAGTAAAATAAACTAAATCAACCAATCAGTCATTATGATAGCAAAACTTCTTGACCACAAGAACAATTTATTGCCTTTTTATTGACTTCTTGACCTACTTGTTAATATATTTACTTTTTCTTGACTACCATGACTTTCTTGACTGGCAGACACCATGAATAATTTTGTTATCTATACCCCTGCTTTACAATCAAATTGTATTGAATATTGAATCAGAATGGGCAAGACCTTGTTCCATCAGTATAAACCCTAAGGCAAGAAATTCTGCTCAGGCATTGAACAGTGACGTTATCAGAAAGTGGTCCCAAAACTTTGTTCATTAAGTGCTTCCGTTTTCCTGTTTGTTTAATAGCAGGACAAACTTTGGGGGGGGGGGCAATGACTCATGGCCGCGTTCACCAACTCCGATTATTTCGAAGTTCAGATGAACGAGATCAATTTTAATCCACAATAAATTAACTTGGTTTAAGGATTTGCATTGCACCAACGAAAAACGACGTTCAGGAGATTCCGTTCAACTGATCCGAGATTAATTTGTAAGGCTATACCTGATTGGTTGGCTAACACAAATCACAACCAAGAACTCCATAGAGTAATGTGATGTGGTAAAGTATCAACATGTAGGAGAAGAAGATAATTCGGGCTGCAAACTTCTCTGAATTTGAGAGATGTACTAATCAACCTTGTCAATATGTACAAGGATGTAGTGGAGTGTAAAGAAATAATGATATTAAAAAAGAACTGACGGCACAACACAAAAGGAGGAGAAAGCATGGAACCTTCTTCTACGGGACTTTAATGCCTTACGAAATACATTCGATTTTGAGAGAACAGTGTACGCTGAACCTCGCCCGCAATAAAGATATATTATTATTATTATTATTTCTATTATTACTGTACTGTGGTAACTATTTGAATTTTTCATTTCTTAATTCTTATATATTTATATTGTCGTGTCGTGTAAATAGCCAGTAACATGTATTTTCGTAAATTTATACAATCATATTTCCAACACCATGTAGCAATATCGTAAACATTGCTGTGTTCTAATTTACCTTGCGCGTAATATATGACATTTATATATGTTTTGTGTTCTGGGATAGAAAGTACAGTATTTATAAATATTACAACTTTGCACCACAGAACCACAAATTATTATTATTATTTTAACAGTTTTTAGTTTACATAGTTCTCGAATTATTAGCATTGTACATCCAACATCTCTAGCGTTTTCACGCCCTCGATATCACTTTCCGCTCTTTTTATATTAAAAAACAACTGCCTGCAGTCGAAGCGTCAGTATCGTGAACCAGGATCACACACCAAAACGGTCGCGAATGGCCGATCAGAAGGTAAACAAGTGTTGAACCGTCTTCGTGCAATGGAATTTTCCAGTGATCCTTTCCCGATCCGAGTTTAAAATTTGATCTTCGTTCGTGCACACGGACATCAATGACTGAAGGAAAATAAATTTCACTATTGAGTTTGGAAGCGTAGTCCATAGACTTGTAACTAGCATGATTTCTTTCTGTTACCTATTTTCCTAATTAATATTTTGTGACGCTCAAAATGTAGGACTTTTATGATATTTTTCAAATTCCTCCCGGACGCCGGACATAAGGCTAAAATGTAGGACATGTCCGGGAAAAACCGGACGTCTGGTAACCCTACGTGTGGCAAGACACACCACTTGAGTTTTAAACCCCCAAAGACTGGATCAACATGGCTTATTTGAAAGGGTATACTTGTCTCTGCACTACTGAAGATATGCGGTGAGAGGTTACGCTCGAGACTATACAAAGAGTCTGACATGCGACTCGTCTCAACACGGTCTTCCCAAGGCGTCCTCTTATCTCTCTTCGTAATCCTCGTACTCGCTCCTCGATTGACTGACTTAGAACTGACCACTGACCTCTCTCCTTCCAGACATTTACTCCAATCGAATTTACTAAGTAATGCCGACTCAGTTATCTGTAGACTCTTCCTTGATTGCGATCGTTTACACCTGTTTGCAACGACGGCGATCAAGGAAGCTCGGCAATGTCTAACAAGACATTCATTCCTTAGATGGTTCTAGCAATTTCCTGATTTGGAAAGTGATGGCTAAATGTCTGGGATTTTAGAGTTCGTTGTACGTTACATTTAAAAGATTCTACAGATCGTTACGATGCCCCTCTCCGGAAAATAATTCCTTTGAATTCGTCTTTATATGTGATCCAATCTTATAGGGGTATCGTTCATTACCAAAACATAAAATCCTACAGATCGTTACGCATTATTGAACAACGAAATATTACCTTTTCTTCAGTCTATCTAATGAGGATCAAAAGTTTAATAGAAAAATAACTGCTTAGATATAAGCCAATAACTAAGAGTCTGTGAATCCCATGCTTGAGGGGAAGCACAGGGGAGAAGGACGTGAACTTTTGAGATTTTTTTCTTCTAGTAGAGGTCTAACAACTGACCAAAATCCATCTTTTACGGAATCATTCCCAACATTCGTCGTTTTCAACTTTTTTTTTTTTTTTTTTTTGGCTAACAGAAGTTTTCACAACACTCCCACATCTCGTCCCCATGAACGCGGCTAAAAATATGAAAACAGTAACGTATAAATTAGCAATAACAGCACAAAATAAAGGCAATTATCAAGAGGAATATCATCTGTCCCTGAACAGTACGTATGTATATCCTCTAGCGCGACACAAATGTAAAGTCTCATTATAGCTCAGTTCATTGCTGATGCAGGACAAATTTCAAATTCATTTTTCTCTCCTATATAAAAAAAACCTTGATAAAACTTTATTAGTATGAAGAGGAAGGATGGTAGTTAAAAATATTCAAAAATGAGAAAAATCGATGAGGGGATGTTTTGAGCTGTTCAAACTTGAAATTTGAACATTTGAACAGTGTGTTCAAATTTTACAAAGTTTCAACATTGTATCATCTCATAATATGCAACCGTTTTTCCCCTTTACAACGAGCTCAAGAACGCTTCTGTATCTTCGTTTTTTCCCGAGATATACTTAATTGAAAAGAGCATGATGCTCAAAACTGACATTTTGAACAACCCTCATATAATTCGTAATAATCATATTTCAGCAAAATCCTTTCACAGGTTTTGGAGCAAAGCAAAGCTGTGTCCGAAATATCATCAACATCGTGACTATGAGGGTCAACTCCTGCCTGATTTGACATGGAATTAATGACCCGACCCATATTTATATATATAATGTCATTAAATGTCTCAAATTATTTTATAATATATACAATATATTATATCGACTGTCTTTCATTCAAAATGTATAATTGCAAATAGATGAACAATGATGTGCATAAGGGAGGAGGGATAAAAAATAAGATATATTAAGATGATATAGTTTCATGTATAAAATTCACATATTACGTGTTTTATTAATATATCTATGTACTTCGTGGTTGCTAACGAAAGACGATGAGAAATGGAGAAGAAGTAACAAGTCGGTCCAATTTCTGTGTTCTGGGGATTGCTGGGTTTAGTGTCCTTAGAGGTGAGGCTCTTTGTTGTCCGTTCTTTTTGTATGTTCTCGATATTATTCCAGTCATGTATATTCGAATCTCAAACTAATTGTTTATATTTGTTGTTAAAACAAAAACTCTTCCCCCCTTGGAAGAATTTTTGTGGGGGGAGGGGGGAATTTCAAGACAAGATCGTTGGTGGGAGGAATTCCCCCGTCCCCCCCGGGATTCCGCACCTTGGTTTGGAACATTTATGTTACATATTATGCTGTTCATTAAATCACATTTTTGTAATCTGTAATTTTAAGGCAGTAGCTATATTGTTTGAAATAAAATATGCCAAACCATTTCAAAGGTAGAATTACAAGTATTGTCAACTGACCCCGAACATATCGTCAACTCACTCCACATACAGGTTGAATTGACAATTGTCACTCTTCAAAAAAAAAAAAAATTAACAAAATAAAAAAGCAATAATTTTACAAGTTTTTTGGAGCATGGTGAATTAAAAATTTGTAGTGGTTGAGGAAAATACAAATATTGCTCGTAGGATTTCATCAATAGTATATCTTAATTTTTAAAAGCTGCAAAAATTTAAACATAAAAACATGGTCAAGTACGATTTGATGTTGCTCTTAAAGTAGGGTGACCATAATATTTTGACCCAAAGGTCACTTTACTCCCTCCTGAAAAATTGGTTAGGCCTAATTAGCTATAAAATTATTGTCATTAACGTATTATTATTATTATTTATAGTAACCGCTGTAGCTCAGTCGGTGGTCGGCCTCCGTGGAGGAGTGGTTAGCATAGTGGTCCCGGGTTCGAATCCCGGCTAGGATGTTTGTGTTGTCCGTAAATTTAGAAAACCGAGAATATAGAGAAAAACTGATATGTACGAATGTTGAGAAAATGTGTGTGAATGACGGGGGATACCACCGAATAGGGGAATTTCTTTATTTTATATATAAAAAAGTCGGTATGGCGTCTGACTACCATGCGAGAGGCCCGGGTTCGATCCCCGGCTGAGAGAACCGGGACTTTTTCCACCTGTTTATGCGGCTCCGGCGCTCGCCCAGTGTTGTATAAAGTGGATACCTGGAGGAAACTCTGGGAGGTAAATGCGGCCAGGGGCGTGGTGCTGATCACATCACTCCAAGCTTCGGCCGAGATACGCCTTCATGGCGTGGTGCAAAGCACAGGGGAGCACTTTACCTTTTTTATTATTTATTATAGTATGGATCACATAAATGATACATCATGAACAATATCTATGTAAAATATGATCTCTCGTTGTCAAGAGCTATTAATTTTTATAATCTCGGTATGACTACTATGCCAGAAGTATTTTGCAGAAGGACCAATCTTCTTGAGAACAACTTTATTCTTTACTAACCGTTAATAAAGCTCCCCGAAAAAGTTGCATCACATATTAATATCTAACACAAAACGCGGGATTTGACATTTGAATTTCCGCCAAGACACAGAAAGTCATTCTTTTTAAGAATCTCTCAAATTTAGACTTGGTTTTCAAGCTAATTCCTAGACTTTTAAAAAACGGGACAAATAGTGTTTCTTGTATAATATCGACGGGACAACTGGGACACGCCTATGAAACGGGACTCTCCCGGTCAAAACGAGACGAATGGTCACCCTATCTTAAAGAAACGATTTTATTTCGAGCAAAGTGAAACAAAAATTATTTGAATTTCACGCTATTCAGTTCATTTTCATTTCTTGTGCGGCAAGGCCGAGTAAAGATTGTTGCAGTCAAGAAATGATTGTTGCGCCGGTGCATGTAATTCGCCGCCCCCCGTTTGTACTTCAGTTATGAGCTATTATTTTTTTCTTTTTGCTCAGGCCAATCGGGACTAGACCTACAGTTTAAAGTGGGATCCGAACCACTTGTAGCTCCACCGAGTATCGAACCCGGAACCCCTTGATTACAAGGCGACGACGCTACCACTGAGCCATCGGGGAGGCCCACACACTGTACTCGTTATTTCAAAAGTGGTAATGAAAATTTTCACAAGCGAAGTTGAAATATTTTTAAAAAAAAGTTTTTTGAGAACTGAATTTGAAAATTCAGGCGCCAGTTGAAAATGCCTACATTTTACATTCCCAATTTCGCCTTCAAATAAACACTCAAAGAATCTGTTAATTGCATAGGAAAGGCAACCTTACTTTCGAGTAAAAGATTCCGAAGAACTTTGCGGTGGCGGAAACGCATCACCCATCCCATCTCTTCACCCCACCCCTAACAGCGGTGCTTGGAAGGGAACCAGCGAAAAAGGAAGCCCTTGCCATTGGTAACAGCCTTGATGGGATACAAGAGATCTGACCAATAAGGACGTTTGAAACCCACGTGACTGTCACCGAAAGAGCTCTCCCCCCAATTTGTGCTGGAAACAGCAAAAGAAGACGGCCGCGCCATCTACTGGCCACCGATGGAAATGCAATATCAAAGCGCAGCGAGGTTTAAATGTGGGGTAATCCTCTACTCCCTAACTCCTCTATGCCTGCAGTATGGTAAACCCATAGGGTAAACCTTATCTCCAAAGGTAAATAAACTGTCCTTGTCCCCACTGTACTCATAAAAATGAGTATTTTTTTCTGTTTAACGACTTTAACTATAATTTACTGGGAAAAGGTTGAATTTGTTTTGTTTAAAACATGTTTAAAACAGGTTTTTGTAACTCATGTTTAAAACTATGTATAAAACAAAAAAAAAACATGTTTTAAACAAAAAAAAACAGTTTGTTTTGTTCTTTTTAAAAAAAACACAAATTTTGCCAACCCTGATCAACACGAAAAAGACATACTCGTTGCAAGATTAACTCAACTGAAAATTCCAACACCCACGGAACTAAATACACTTATTTTTACACAAAACCCACACATACTAAACAGCATTAGTAAGTTTATAAAGAAATCCCAAATCACTATATAATAAGGAAAAAAAACAAAAAAACAAACAACAACATGGACATCTGGGTAATAAAATGTAACCCTGTGTATATAATTTGTCTACATTTTTTGTTTTTTTTATCCCTACCAGGGCACAAGATACCCAGTAAGAAGACTCCTCAGGTGTGCCTCGAAGGAGTGAAGAATAGTAAATGTTTAACTATACTAACATTCCCAAACTGTGTGATCGTCTAGAATCAACTAACAGAACTACCCAACACACAATTTAGATCGAAAAAAAAGAAAGAAAAAAAAACGTAATAAGAAAAGTGAGAGTCTGAACTTGGCCAAAAGTCACCAAAACAGGTGAAGGCCATTAATGAAACCAAGCAAGCAACACAGAATACTAACTACGGTCAACCAATCTCCCATAAGACTGAAACAGCCAGTTCAGCTAGTTTGCTTTTTGCTTCACTGTTGTTGAGCTTAAAGTACTGTAAAATAGTAAGTTTGTTTTTATTTCTTCTATTTTTTAAAAATTTAATGGTCTAAATTATTAAACTCATAAAGCGTATTGCGTATTAACTTAATAATTAATACATACTAACTTATAAGGGTAAAAATTGACGTTGTTTAGAGTAGGCTTACGAGTACCCCAGCTTTTTCAACACGTCTTTCGTTCAGTACCCAGATGTAGTCTTTTGCTATAGGAAAATAATGCTGACTTGGTAAAAATTTACTATCCTTCGGACACCTCTATTTTTTTGGTTTCGTCAATTTTTGACATTGATACTTACGTATCTGCTTCGCGGAACATTCCTGAAGGTGTATTAACGTTGTTTTGATTAAATTAATTGCAATTTTTCACATTACCAGAACGTCTTTCTGGTAGGTGTTTTTCCTTGCCTGAGACACAATATCGCGAGTACACCTTCCTACATAATTGCGCGTCCGGCTTCTCTTTTGCCAAATTTTTGACATTCGAACTTACGTATCTGCTTCGCGGAACATTCCTGAACGTGTATTGACGTTGTTTTGATGAAAGTAAGAGCAATTTTTCACCTTACGACTTCTTCTTCCTCCTACATTTCCGTTTGCCTCACACACAACATGGCGCGGACACCTTCGTAAATAATAACGCGTAGGAATGACGCATCGGCCTTGTTTTTTCTCGATTTTCAATTGTTATGCAGTGTTTCAACCTTCGGAACCCAAGAAATGCCCGTTGACAAACTTAATCAGATCTATTTCTTTTTAACTTTATTTTTCGCGTTCTGACACCAAATTTTAACTATGTATCCCAACCTAACTGAACTAACCTATCCACGCACCAATGGTTCATGGGGCTAGCGCCAATGGTTCGTTGGACTATCCGAGAATGGTGTGTGGGGGCTACGAATATGTTTTTCGAAACCAATTTTTAACTATTGAAACCTTTGCGTGGCCCTACTAACCTATCCACGTGCCAATGGTTCATGGGGCTAGCGCCAATGGTTCGTGGGGCTATCTTTTTCACTATTGAAACCTTTGCGTGGCCCTACTAACCTATCCACGTGCCAATGGTTTTTGGGGCTAGCGCCAATGGTTCGTGGGCTATCTTTTTCACTATTGAAACCTTTGCGTGGCCCTACTAACCTATCCATGCACCAATGGTTCGTGGGGCTAGCGCCAATGGTTTGTCCACACCCGGCACAAACTTTACAACACACCCACCACACGTCATTCTCCAAACCCTCGATCCACAGTTCTAACTCTCGTCGCAAACGCAGGCAGTTCGAAGCACTGGATACCAACAAAACACAATCACGACACATCATGATAGTCATGACGGTGTATGAAGGTGATGGTGTATGAAGGTGTACGAACTTCATGGTATACGCAGATGTACGCGCCAAACGCTATCTCCGTCGGAGAATTAATTTTCAACGAACAACATGAATTTCAGCTATGAAACATTGCAACATCACACAAAACACCTTCTCGATGTTCGACAATGCTACAGGAACTTATTACGGTTGTAGTCTCTTCTGTACAAATAAATAAATGTGTCCGAAGGATAGTCAACTAGTACCAAATAGGTCTATATAGAAGGAGAGAGAACCACCCTTTCTTCTATAACTTCTGCTTTTGTGTAGTCTTCCAATACCAAAGCCAACATATTCGGGTCTTTGTTGCCGGTCCATTAAAATAAATTAAAAGGTACCTTACAGAGGGTTACAGAGCAAGCAAAAAGAGCGTTTAAGTAAACAGTAGCCTAGCCAGCATTTAAATATAGAGAAAAATGACACTGATGCTTAGCCATTGTTTGGCTCTCCCCCTACAAAGCAATCAACACAAAATGAACAAATTACTGTCAACAATATAGGTACCATACAGTACATCATATCATATGATATGATATGATTTATTTCATTCCTTTGACCATTGTACACTGGTTGTTTTCCACACATGGTATGGAACATGTCAGCACATTACAGTTAATAATTATTTTCAAATAGGTACAAGTGTGAAGATATTATACATAACATTTAAAAAACATTGATTACATTATAATTGATTCTCCTTGTTCTTGCTGTTAGCTGCAAGGTTTACAGTAATTTACATACATATAATAGATAAGAAATCAATACATACATATACATGTCCTAGGAGTTCATTTAGGATGTTACAATTTGCAATTTATTGTCAGGTACTCTTTAACAGAATAAAAACAATGATCTAATAGGTATTTTTTTACATGCTTTTTATATGAGGTAGCTGATTGTATTATTTTTATGTCACTTGGAAGGTTATTGAAACAGTGAACAGCCATGTATTTAGGTCCTTTCTCAAATCACAAAACATTTTAGTGAGCTCGTGTCCAACATTATACTGTATTATAGCTATTATGTTAATTATTGTGATTCGCTCTAAGTACCAGCGCTTCATAATCATGTACCATTAGCATTGTCATTGACTTACTGTGGTACTAGCACATGTCCATGCGCCAGCGTATCTGTACTACCAGGAATTAGAGATCTTTTATCATCTTTCCAACTGAGTGACTTCTTATTTAACTCTTCTGTATAAATTTCATGTTTATGACTCCTAATAACATGCTGTTTATGCAAGCACTCTTTTTGATTGAATAAGCAATTTTTATAGTCCTCAAATTGGATTTCTTTCTTTAATACAGCTTTTTTTAATTCCTTTCAATCGTTTGTCTACCTTATCGTCAGTTCTATATGCATACATTTTACTCCTTAACCCAATAAATTCTAACATTGGTTTGCCATTTAATTCGTCTTTCATTTTTCCAATTACTTTTTTATTTTTTTCACTATATAATTCGCTATCCTTAGGATAATCACTCGTATCAAATAAATCAGAATTATTTTTCATAAAAGTATAATAATCGTGATTTTTGAGTTCAAATATGTATGCGTCGGTGTCTACGTATAATAATTTTATATCAGTATCAAATTCATTCTTTAATATATTATAGTAAAAATCATACATTAGAGCTTTAGATAAATCTAGCACAGCCTGCCCAATATAAATAGGTTTATCAAATTTAACTGATGTTTTATAATTATGAACTGCAACCAAGTATTTACTAAAAATGGTTCTAGACTTAAAATTAGATTTATTTATTGCTTTCTGGACTTTATTGTCATCACAGTATAATTTAATATTTTGTTGTTTTCTAACTGACTGCATAGATTTACCAAATACACTATTAGACATTAATTTCCAAAAATCTTTTTCAAAGTCATTTTTTGCTTTCTGTCGCTGTTCAGTATTAAATTTAATATATGGGGCAATAAAATCAGATTGAGTAAATTTAATTCCTCTGTGAATTTTTGTTATTTTCATTCCCAATTCTGTATATAGTTTTAATATTTTATAGTGAACAACATAATTCTTTTTATCATAGAAGTGACATAGCAACTTTGGTACTTTACCACCTGGGGGTATTGCATTCTCGGGTGCAAGTGGAAGGTCATTGAACTTATTTTGAAGATCTTTTGGTAAAGATAAATCTACTTCTAATAGATAACCAGTTTTATCATCAGAATTTAAAATATGCGCAGCAGAGCGCCCAGTAGGGCTAGCACTTCGTGTGCTGCTTGTTAGTGACTTTTCTAAATTATTTAATTCTTCTTCAGTCATCCATTTAAAATTCTTTTGTGGTAATTTCTGTGATAATGAGTGACCATATAAATTATTCATATCATTATAGTGAATTTGTGTGTTCGTGTCTGCTTTAGAATATCTATTGGAGCACTGACTTATTCCACCTCTTATTCCTTTTTCGAAAAACAGATACATTTCATAATCAGTTAATTGTTTTAATTGAACCTTGGTATATTTAAGCATACAATCCCAAGCTAAAGCTGGTGTTGTATAGTACCAAACAGGATCTAACCCATATGAACTATTTAATCCTAAGTCTCTAAAATTTTCAAATACATCTGCTAATAATAAAACGTCTAATTTTAAATATAAATCATGCCATTCGCCTAAATATTTAATTTTTAATTTATTCCATACTTTTTGAGCATGGTCATAGTCACTCCAAGAAATATTTTCTTTGGTTAAATTAGAATAAAATTTTTCAATTGCTGGTAATTTTGTATCATTAAACTTAGCGAAGCTGTCCATATATTCGTAAGCATAAATTCCTTTTCTTATAGTTCGATTATCTTGCTTCCTAAATATTATATTTAATTCTTCATTTGAAAAGTATTTTATTATTTCTCTTAGCTGTTCCGGTACTAAATTCGATGAGAGATTATCTAAACTGCTGGCTAAAAATCTAAAAGAATCAATAAATCTTAGTTCAATTAAACCTTCATTTGTCCTCAATACTTTACTAAACGAGATATATTTTTCTTCATTATTTGGAATTAGTTTTAGTTTTGATTTAGACGACCACCCAGCATCCTTTGGACTTAGCCCTCCGGGGGCCTCCTCTCCCAGATTTTTTATAAACAGATGGCAATCATATGAGGACAAGTTATGAAATAAAATTGGAATAAAAAGTGGTTGTTTGTATTTTAAATTACAATTATTACAAGCAGCCCCTCTGTATTTTCCAGTATAATGATCATGATCTCTTACTTTTGGATTATCTTTGGTAAATTCATTATTACACAAATAACATACTGTAGCTGTTAAATGTTTAATTTTTATTTTGTTTGTGAATTTCATATCTTCATTTTTCTTTAATAATTTTTGTATTGTTATTGCATTTTCAGTTATCTTATTTATAAAGCATTTATCAGCAGTTTCACACTTATGTATGTGTAAAGGATTTTCTATGTTTCCGTAAACGCTTTTTACATAAAGTCCATAACTACAAGGAATATGAAGTTGTATCTTATTGGTATATGATTCACTAGGGTTTGGTTCACATGTCTGAATTGGCTTTAAGATTGATTCAAAATCACAGTAAATTACATATGGGTGTCTAAGCATTCTTTGAAAATTTTTAAATGATATTGTAGGTTTAATTTCTGTTCCATTTTCTATAATTTTAGATTTTGGCATAACAGGCAAGCAGGTTTCATTGTTATTACATATTACTTGATGTTTCTTAACAGCTTCTTCAGTTCTAGCACTATAATTTAAACATCTTCTGCAGAAATATTTTTTATTATTATTAATTTTTAATTGGTTATTTAATAAACAACTTAAATTTTTATCCAACAGTAATGGTTTTTGGTGCTGTTACCAAAATAAAGCAGGTCAATATTATTTTCAAACTCTTGTTTTTTATTATGATATAATGGGTATATGCTACCATTTTCATACCCAAATACAGTTACATTAATTTTATTCTTTGCTTCAAATTTAGGTATCTGATCAATAGTAACCGGATATTTTACACAATCAAAATCTAAGTTATGATTAATGTTTTTATATTTAGATGGCCTTTCTTTATTTTTTACTGGTTCCTATAAACAAGATAACACACTATATTTAAAGCACTCATTATCAACATTTTTAACATTAATACAAGCTTGCTTAGCTTCTATCCATTCAGGTAATTTTATATATGAACTTCCACTTAATGGTTTATATTTATTAATATTAATTCTTAAATTGTTTATTCTGCTTATAGCCCAGCCTGCGCCTTTCGCTTCTAATTCATCACATCTGGCTATAAATAAATCTCTTTGTGTATCCCAGAAATTATTAAGTTCTTCCAACGATCTGATTATTACATTAGGTAGTTGAAACTTATGAACCATTTCATGTTCTAAATTTTTAAAATCACATTCTAACTCTAAATTAATTTTAATATTTTTATGAATTTCTAAAGCATTTTTAATAAGATTATTCGCTTTATTCTTAATTGAGTCCATATAGTAAAACAAATCAGAATCTCCTTCTTTATTGTTATGTTGATAAGTTAATAACCTACCTTTAAAAGCAACTTCAACTAAAATAAAATCAGGTTCAGGATTATGTTTAGCTTTATGAAGCTGTAGCCTAGTTTCTTTAATATACTTACCACAAACATCACATTTTATTTGTTTTATTCTTTTTTCTTTGGAGGTGCTATTATGTCTTGATCAAATGGAAATAAATCATTAATTTTTTTGTTTTCTTTTTCTCTTTTCCTTCTTTCATATTGCCTGATTATCTGTATAATCAGATCAGCTTTTTTATATCTTGTAATATATTGTATTTTTAAAAGTTTTGCAATGTTATATAATTCTGGTAGTTTAAGTTTATTTAAACGTTCTTCCATTTTAAGACAACCAATTTATTATAAAAAAAAATATTCAATAAACACCTACCCCCTTATTATGCAATTTAGTTTTTAAGTGTCTTTGATAGTGTGTTTTGGTATAATATCTTCCACATTCACATAACAAACGTTCATAATTTGAAAGTATTTTGCATTGTTTACATCTTCTATCAACATATTTACCGTTGTAAAATTCATCTGGATGTTTAAATAGTAAACAAACAGAACAACGAAGCGCAGCGAGACTACTTGAAGGATCAAGGTTGTCCATTTATTTCGGAAAAGATATTTTCAATAAAACGCACCGAAGGTGCTAAGCGGGCAGCCGCAGCTTGACCGCGCCTAATCTAGCTAAAGTTATTATTTTATTCTCGTGTTCTTTAAATTGTGCGTTCATATTTCTAATCATAATTCTTTCAAACTCATTGGTTGCAGAATCTTCTGATCTGTATAAACCTTTCACTCTTCTTTGAAATTCAGCGATCTGTGTTGTGTCAACTTGATTCATTTATTTATACCCAATATTTTTTCAATTTAGAAATTTATTGCAAATTAGGTTTACAAATAAAATTGTATTAAATACCTTGACATTTTGTTGTACAATTATTTATGTATGCTATAAAATAAACTTAGATAATAAGTAATATATGTAAATCTTAGAAATTATCTCTTATTTTATTTTCCCATTGATAAGATTTTTTTATAAAAATCTTTTAACTTTACCGTAAATTATATTTTTCCCTTCAGGAATATTAACTATTTGGATTTTTTCAATATCTTTAAATGTTGGACCTTTTTTTACTAGTTTTCATTTCTAATAATTCTTTTTTAGAATATTCATTAATACCTTTCTTCTCAAATATAGGTTTAAAATCATCTTGAAACTTTATATCTTTTAAAGTTTTATTCATATATCTACTTATCTTCTTATTGTCTTTTGTTTCTATTATCATCATACTAAACATTTTGTTCATTTCGTCTATACCACTTTCGTCATTGTGTTTAGATGCTTGTTTTGTTATAATTTTTTTATATTCCTGTTCTCGGGCTAATAATTTATCAATTATTTCTTGATTTCTAAAATTGGAGTATTTATATATTTCTTTAGTAATATGTGTGTTACTCAATGCTTTAAAAAATTTTATTATCATTTCTTTATATGAATCTGGAAGACGTTTTAGGTTTTTAACACCATTATTGATAGTTTGAATATTATAACCCGATTCTTCAATTAATTCTTGTAATTCAGGTACATTGGTTATTAAATTATCTAAACCTATTAATTCACTCTCACTGGGGGTAAATAATTTGATTTGTTTTTCCATTTATATATATATTTTATTTTAGAATATTTACCTTACCACATTTCTTTACCTTACTATATTACGGGATTTCTTTACCTTACTATATTACTGTATTACCTTACTATTTTGCAATACCATACCTTACAGTATTACTATACTATAATACTACAATACGATACTGAATTACACTACTTTACAATAATACCATACTTTAACAAATATAAAAAATAATATACATAAATAAAAGATGTCAAGACCGATTACTCCAGATGAATTTGTTAAACTTTTAAAATCTTATAATTTCTTAAATAATTCAATTAATTCTTTTTGCAACAAATATAAAGTTAATTCTAAAACTGTAGTAAAATATTTAAAAGCCAATAATATATCCTATAATCAAAAAGGAGTTGTTAATTTACCACCCCGAGATAATTATGGGCGTTTTATGTTAAATTTAAAGGTTAAATCACAAATTATAGTAAAACCTAAATCTAATACAAATAATGAAGCTGGGTTAAATAATGTAAAATGCAAGGAAGTTAGATTTCAAGAACCATTGAAAAAATGTCGATCACTAAAAGACTTGAATAATCTTTAATTAGTTTAAATATTCAGTTTCATAATTACAATTTCTCATTTGTGTAATTTTTGAATTTCTTATACTAGCCAGAAAAAGGGAAAGGCTGTGATTTAGATGTGGTGTAGTGACATTTTGTTAAAATTTAAGATTCTAAATTTTAGACATGGTGCTATGGTTTTTGTCATTGCAATAACTTTTAGGTATCATATTTTAGATCGTAAGACTTTAGTTTTAGAGATAAATCCCCTTCTACCAGTGAAATTGATATCTCCATATTATACTGCCTGTTTTTCCTGAAGTAGTTTATAATTTTTTCTTTCTCAGGTCCAACCTAGGCAAGATGGGTTTTTTTGATGACGTAGTTGCCAACTACAAGAAAGACAACTTCAGGATTCTAGAGTTTCTACAGTCTAGACCACCGAGTACTCCACAAGAGGCTGTGGCCCCCATGAAGGACTTTAATGTGGTTCTTTTCCGTGACTGTGTCATTCACAATATTTTAGAGCAACGCCTGGAGCTAGAGCCTAGCACTACACAAAAGTTGATTGAATTTTTGAGAGGGGACTTCAATGACATCACCAAACAAATCACACTTCAAGTGATGATACACTACACTAAGATGGATGTAGAACTCCAATATCGTAAATATCTTATTCGCGGTGACATGGATAAGTTACCAGAAGCTGAAAGATTAACAAAGGCCAACTTTTTTGATGAGTGTATAGAGTCATTTGTGACTCATGCAAATATGGATTGCGGAGTTGATGGAGTAGTGTGGTTATTGCCCGAATATACAAAGAAGGACATTCAGAATGCTCTCTGTAGCAAAGCAATGATAAGTGCATTTGAGGAAGCCATGAAAAAGCTGGGCAGCACACCCATTCCAGATTTTGGCAAAGAAATTGCTAATCTGAAGATATACGGTGTTAAGAATTTTGCTCCCTTGAGGAACTTGCGTGGAGCCTGCTTAGTAGATGGGATCCTGCTTTGCATCAACAATTTGGCGGGATATGAAGGAACTGCTATTAATAAGGCTGACATGATAACACTTTCCGCGCATGAATGTACCCATTTTTTAGGACGTCTTATGTTCAATGATTTTAACTTTTCAAGCCCAAGCAAATGTTTGAGTGATGATTGTCAAAAACGACTTGATCAAGTTCTTCCAGATACATCCTTAGAAATGGGATGGCATACAGAGCTACTTTTATTTGAAGGGGTCCAACCAAACTGGGATGCATCCACAGAAGAAGTCGCTACAATATTTAACACCCGTTTGCATACCTATACAACCTATCCAATTATTAGGTCAACTGAGCGGAAGACACTAGGCTTAAGAATCCGTACACCTGCTTCTCCACCATTTGGAATCGATATTGAAGACAAAGACTACTTTTGCTAGTTTTATTGTTAAGTGGGACAACACAGCTCCTGTTGGAGACTTTAATATTGTTTGAAACGAAAGCATTCAACAAGCGTTGCAAATCGCCAAGCAGTTTGATTAATGGTTTGCAAATAATGAGTATGTGTACATTAGGTATAAATGAAATATCTCTATGGGTTCTGGAATACAATACTATATGTACAAAATTATGAAACTCCTTGTGTGGGATTTGTGTGATCCTTGAAAAAGTCTTCTGCACTTACATAATTAATATTTTTTGTAACCGGGTTTGTGTGTGCATAAATTCCTGATTGGGATTTGTCTTGAAAGATAGGGGTGGCAAACCCTACAATTGTTTTGGTTTTCTTGTATGTTGTGTTACGTTGAATGAAGGACCATTGCACCATGTTTCAGTACATTATATCATTTTGAAACTCATGTAATATATCTTCAAATGATTTGGTAGAGTAAACAGAACATTTGAGTTGGAAGAAGCTATTTGAAAATAATTATGAACTATGGAAGTGAAATATATGGATGTATAAGATATTCCAAAAACACATTTCCAATGCATGGTATATCCGGAGCATTTTTTGTTGTTGTTTTGACGTCTACTTTCTTGATGATTCTAAATATAATATTGTTGAGCTAAGTTAGTCTGTTTATTCATTTTTGTACCTGACGAATTTGTAAATGGATTCTGGATGTACAGGTGGTAGACCAGCAACAGCTGAACCTCGCCCAGCAATAAAGTCAATTCAATTCAATTCAATTCAATTCATAGTAATTCTGAAAATTCAGCTCTTTTCATGTCCATTATAAGAATATTGCGATAAGCAAAGTATATAATTGCGATTTAGAGAAAGTCGAGACGAAGGGTGAGAAAAAAAATATCCTGGCCAGCATGGGGGTCGAACCCACGACCTCCGCGTTATCAGCATTCAGCATGGCTCTAACCAACTGAGCTAACGTGCCTACTTGACGGCAACACTGGATTTTAGCATTGATGCAAGCGGCCAGCGCCATAATGAAATTAATCTTTATTGAAACAACGTTCTGAAGAAATATCGCTTTTTTCGATTTTCGTAATTTAAGTTTTACGTTATAATCGTTGTTATCGTTTTTACGTTATTTTCGTTTTACTCGATTTTCGTTATTTTTAGTTTTCTATCGTTTTGACAGTTGGCAACTATGCTTGGAGAAGATGGCTGCCTTTTTGTTTACGCTGTCAGAAATGATCGTGGTTGTTTTTTAGGTTACAAATAAATATTTAAGTAATGTGCAGAATAGAATTTTATTTCACACGGTAAGGGAAGGTATAAATTATACAGTTTTATTCACGGGTTAGTTACATTTTCCTTGTTTATAAAAACATTTGCTCACAGAGGTGAGAGAGATTGAAGTTGTGTCGGCCTTATCTGCGTTTTGCCGTTTGCAAACACTTGAGCTGAGATAAAAATTTTCTTTGTGATTCATAACACAGTTACAAATCATATCACCATCAAGCCCAAAGTTCATGTGGCATGTGGCATTGACAAAAAAGTAAACTTTCTTAATAATGGTATTAAGACTATTTTCGATAAGCATGCCCCTACACGTACTGCACGAATAGCCAAGAAAAAAGTACCGTGGGTAACCGACAATACCAAACTATTAATGAAACTTAGAGATAATGCTCTCAGAAAATATAAACTGACGAACAATCCGTCACATTGGGATTATTATAAAGAACTGCGGAATTTCACCACGTCGGTTATAAGACAGGAGAAGAAAGCCTACCTCTCGTTCCACATCAATAGAAACGTTCATGATTCGAAATTAATGTGGAAAGAGATAAAGAAATGTGGCATTTACGGAAAGGTGGAGCCGAGTGTCCCACACTTTTTAAATGATCCGCATCTGTTAAACACCCACTTTATTGACAGCGCCAGTCCCTCTAACCAAGAAACCGATCTCATCCTCGAAGAGTGCGAACTTTTCCTTACAACTACATTTACTGAAAACGGTGACACCTTCTTCTTTTGACCCGTCAAAGAAGTAGAAATTGCACAACTCGTGTCCAAAATCAATTCCAATTCCTGTGGCACAGACGGCATAAACCTAAAAATGATAATTCTTCCACACATTCTTTCACCTCTGACTCACTTGATAAATTTCTCGTTAGATAAGAACACCTTTCCCCTTGCATGGAAGGAGGCTAGAATCCTGCCCTTACCGAAGAAACGACACGTGACCGACATGAACGACTTACGACCAATTAGTATATTACCTGTCTTATCAAAAGTTATCGAGAAAGCAGTGTACAAGCAGATAGAAAGTTTTGTTACCAAAAATCAAATATTGCCTGCAGTACAGTCTGGTTTCCGACCTTCCCACAGCACCGCAACGGCGCTCATGAAAGTAACAGACGACATTTTACAAACACTAAACGAAAGTAAGGCTGCAGTCTTGGTGTTGCTTGACTTGTCCAAGGCGTTTAATCTTGTATCTCATCAGCTACTCCTTTCAAAAATGAGTTACTACGGTTTATCGCCGGGAGCAATAAAATGGTTCCAGTCTTACCTTACTGGGCGAGTGCAATCGGTGACGCTTCCCTCAGGAGCTACATCGACTCCCATTACGATACCCTCAGGGGTTGCGCAAGGAAGTATTCTAGGCCCTTTTCTATATTCCCTCTTCACCGCCGACCTACCCCTAAATGTACGACACAATGTACCTCATTGTTATGCAGATGACACGCAGCTGATGATGCCAGTAGACCCCAAAAATGCAAAACCAGCAATTGGTCTCCTGAACCGTGACCTTCATGCTATTTACAAATGGTGTAAACGTAATGGTCTTGTAATGAACCCCTCTAAATGCTGCTTTACATTAATTGGTTCTAGCGCTGCCTTAAATAAAATTCAAATAAATGGGTTATCAATTAATATTAATGATGAGAGGGTCCCACACTGCACAACTGTTAAGAACTTAGGTGTGATATTTAATGAGAAACTTGACTGGCAAAACCACGTAACGTCTCAGAGTTCAAAAGCTTATGGTATACTTAGATCACTATATAAATCATCGCACTTACTTTCGACTGATGTTAAATTGCGCCTTATGCAAGCTCTAGTTCTTCCAATTTTCGATTACTGTGACGTTGTTTACGGTGTTAATTTAACAAAAAAGAATGCTAAAATTGCACAAAAAGTACAGAATTCTTGTATACGTTTTGCATTTAGCTTGAAACGAAGGGATCACATACTGCCTTATTTAAATGACGTTAATTGGCTGAATATGACACGACGCAGAAAACTACATCTGGCCTGCACAATATTCAAAATTCTGCAAACAAAAACACCCACATACTTATACGACAGACTCCAATTTAGACACGACATACACAACTACACGACTCGACACTCTAAGAAACTTAATCTGGACAGATTCTCAAAATCCATATTCCTGTCATCCTTCAAAGCTGCTTCTGCATATTGTTGGAATGCGCTGCCACCAGATGTTACCTCGTGTGCGACATATAACAGCTTTAAAAGGGCAGTAACAAAAGTACTTCTACATGAGCAAGGACAAATCCTCAGTACACATGATTAGATTCAGCATGCTTACGTTGAAATCAAAACAAAAAATGATCAGATTCGAACCCAAGATGAACATTTTGATGTGTGTGAATGAGAAAAATTGTTTTTTATCTTTTTAGTGTGTTAATTACTGAAAAGTGAAAATGTAATGGAATTCGTATGTTATAGTGGTAATTGTATTTTGTTTGTTTTATTGTAGTAGATTTTGCGGGTTAAGTGGTAGAGCAGCCACAGGCTGAACTTCGCCCATGAATAAAGAAATTCTAAATTCTAAAAATACACTAAATAAGTCTTAACTTTGTATTTTGCTAATATGTTCTATTGAAGCAAGCTGTGTAATTGCATGTTGTTGCCCCCTTCTAGTTTTACATGTGTAACACTGTTGTACTTATAATATGAAAGCTATGTATGTAGTTTTTAAAGTTATCTAGTTGTATGGGGTAATCCTGTAAGTTTATTAACCCAATTTGAAAACTTAATAGCATGTTGAAGATTGAGGCATTGATGAGAAATACCAATATCTGTGAAATGAAGTTAGGAATAAATAAGGTTTAAAGGGCATTGTTAATGTGCATTGATTTCAAGTTTATTTGCATGAATATTGTATATTATTTGGAATTTTGTCATTATTCATACCAATTTTGTGGATTCATGATAATGTGCATACAGCTTTATTATTTTTCGCTGTGAACAAGGCTGCTTATTTTTGTAATTGAGGCTTAATTTTCCCTGTTAATTTACTAATTTCTCTTATGCTGTATATTCATCCAGTCTTCTATGCTGACGATTTTCATTTATTCAAAAATATATTTACTAGCTGCTAATTTTGCTGAAATAACTAGAACTAGTCCAGAATTTCTGATATAGAGTTGGGCTAATCCATAATGTTTGAAGTAAGCTGCTTGGCTAGTTATGAGGATTAGGTTGAAGATGTCATTTGTACCTCCATACAGGATGTTTGATTCTTGACAGTTACCTAGGTTTAGTGAAATATAGATTCCAAGAAATATTTTCCACAATGAAATAGATACGAACATAGTTCAAAATTAATTATTCTTTTATACAGGGTTTCTATAAATTACTTACACAAAAGTAACAGTTAATTGTGAAGAATGTGTATTTGTAACAGAAATGTTTTATACATCAATGAATACAGCATATCTTCATATTTTCTCTACAAGTGTTCAATATGTGATCCTTTCATCACACTGCAAATGTCCCAGCGGTATTAGATTTCCTGCCAAACCTTTTGAAGCATGTCTGCGTCGATGGTCGCAGCTGCCTGCGTTATTCGGACCCATAGCTCATCGACGTTGCTGGGAAGATGGTGGGAACAAATACACTTTCTTTATGTAACCCCAGATAGATGAATCCATGGGGTCAAATCAGGCGAACAAGGTGGCCATGGAATCGTTCCTCGACCAATCCAAGTCTGTACTTCACGATTGAGGTAGGCGGTTACTTCTTTAAAAAATGCAAATCAGCACCCACATCTTCACGCAATTGTGACATTAGATAATTCTCAAGCATGTCCAGGTATGATATGCCTCTGACAGATAAGCAAAGGCTCACACCTCCAGTGGCAGCGTCTGAAACTAGCAACTGGAAGCAAATGACGTGCGACAATAAACTTGAAGGTATATTGTATTCATTGATGTATAAACCATTTCTGTTGCACATAAATTTCTTCACAATTAACGGTTACTTTTGTATAACTAATTTAGAGAGACCCTGTACATTGTGTATCGAAAAACCTGCAAAAGCTCTTCTCTCAAATATATTACGATAGAATTCTCCATTAAAATTCTAATGTTTGTGATTACTTGCATATTATGACCTGTAATTACCAAATGTCCCCATTTCTTATTCGTAAATACCCATGTCATGGACGTTTAAAATGTTATAGTCTCATTTGAGTTATGCATTAAAGTTGTTTCCCACTTTGGGAGTGGTGTTATCATGTGAAAGAGGCCATGGAAGCATCACTTGGGTTTTAGCAGAAAGCTCATTTTAAATTGAGGAAAATTAGAATATGCTTTCCAAAAAATGTCGCTTTAAGTCTCCATATGTTGAAAGCAGATCACGTGTACTGCCACAATTCTAATTATCCACATTGGTATTATAGGTTGTGTAGGTACATGTTTTTATCTAATGTTTCAATTTTCCATGCATAAGTCCTTAGGGTACAAAAGTGCAGTTAAAAATATTTTAGTTAAAGGAAAGAATGAAGGTGATTGATGTGGCACCACTATGCCAGCCTTCTTTATATTCTTTCTTATGTATATATTACTTGAAAGTTTAAATGTTGTGTGCAAGGTGAATAACAGATACAATTGTTTAGAAAGAATTTTCACTTAACTGACAGGAAAGTTATAACATACTGTTGTATTCATGATTGGGAAAAGAGAGACGCGGTAGTATATAAATACGGAGAAACTAGTACTCACTTTTATCCGCAAAGCTGTTTTTTCTTTTTCGATTAATTTCAGTGGCCACTGCCACCATCCTCGTTGGAACTTGCTGCACTGTTGCTTGGCGTGCGTCTTTTGTTCGTAGTTCTCTGGCTGCCGTTAGGTGCGCTGTGCGTCTTGGTGCGTCGTCTGCTATTTCCGGGCGATAACTGCTGCAGTAGTGGAATCCAAGTATGGTGCGCTTGCCCGCTAACGATGTTTAGTTCGTGCGGGAAGTGCATTATGGCGTGCGTTTCCTTGATTTTGGTGTCTATGAGCGTGTGGGTAGTGTGTTTGACTCGAACCTTTTGAATTTTATGGCTATTGTATTTGATATGTCTAGCAAGACCAGCACCTAGCAGATGCGAAAAAAGCCCAACCCACTACTGGTCTTGCTAGACATAGCCTGGTTTGCCCAAGTAGGTGGTGACTCAAATCTAACAAAACACTGTGATTTTTACTCTGACCAGTGTTCAGCATTTGCAAGCCAACAACGGTTTAAAGAAAATTTGGTTAACATATAGTTGACATGGGTCTGGGTCATTCCTATTGTCAGAGCATAGCTTTTCTTTGTTTATCTGTAATAGAAACTAGGTTGTGCAAGAATTCAAATTTTCTTCTCGCTTGCCTTGTTTCTACGTCTGTATATGTGATCACAACATTCTTTTGTTTACGGAAAAGTGAATCTGCTGTGCTACATTTTGATTCCTATTTAATGGCAAGCTTTAAGACAATATTATCTCAAGTTGCTGCATTTCGTCTTGGAAATTGGGCTCATTTGATATGGAATAATGAAAGTTCCAATAGAACTTAAAGTTGGCCATTTCATGTTGTGAACATGCTTAATGGAACAGTTTATTTCCTTTGGTCATGTGAACTATAATATTCCCATGGATTAATACTCAATTTACCTTCACAAATTATATATTTTGATTTGTTATTTCGGGAATCTAACTAAAGCTCATATTACATGAAATTAGTTTTATCTTGGTCACACCCATGGTTTAATTTATTGAAATTATCATTCAACGCAAAATTTCTATGTACCCACAACGTTACAGCATTGCCCTAGATTGAATTTTTGCATTGTACAAAATATGATGTAACTTTTAGGATCATGCTCCTAATGACATCCCCATTGATAAAATATGCAATTAGATTCACAAAACAATATGAAATGCCTGTGTTTTCCATGAAGTGCACATCTTTTTGCAAAATATTTGCCACATCTCACATGCACATAACATGGCAATTGAGGTTGTGTGTTTGCCTTGCATTTTTGCGTATCACTGTTGTCTGTTACATCCTTGCTTTAAAGAAATTCATGCAAACTATGTACACACACACATTCTTCTGTTCTCATTTATCACACAGAACAGTCTGAAACATTTTTCCCACCACTGTTTTGTACCACAATTATAGCATTTTTAAATCTTATTTCTCAATAAAACATTGCCACCCCACACCCCCATCACCCTTACGTCCTTTCCATGACAACAGACTGTATAGGCTGGACCTCTTTCCATAACAAGCACATTATACAGAGATGAAATTCCGGTAGTTCTATGTAATGCCACAGCACACTAAGAAAGGAGGCTCTGGAACATGAAAACACAGCCAGTACATGGGATTTGTTTTCTGCATTGTATCCTTTCATCAGTTTTGTCTAGTCTAATATCCCTATTGTTTCGGTGAGCCAAAACTGACAAATTTACTTTTAAATTCAAGTATACCAACAGAAATCAGTTACTGTCCTATGAAATGTTCCTTCTTGATCTGTAGCTGAACGAGCTGCTAATGCGTGGCAATACCATTTCAAAATGCCAAATTACATCCTTCCGTGTGTCAATTTAAAATTTTGCAGACAACCTCGTGGAGGGAGTGGCATCAGTCTACTTCAGACAATACCTAGTTCCTTCTCTATTCCCTTGATTTCTGATGTACTAGGTTCGTTCAAGGTTGACCAGATTTCTATTGCGAGGGGAAATAATGGAAAGTCCTACAAGCACCATACTAAGCTGGTTTTTCAAGTATTTCCACAGAGCATCCAACCACAGTTGTCGTTCCCTGAATCCTTGGGCATAGAAGGAAGTTGACTGCTGTCTTAACCACTGCAGGACATCTTTTGTGTCAGTGCTTCATCGTTCTTCAATTTCTACCCTCTTGTTTGCCTTTCCAAGGAGCTCAAGGAAAACTGATAATCTAATCACTGAGGGCTAAGTCCGGAGTGTACGAACATAACATCAAAACCTCCCAGTGCATTTCAGTGAGCGTTGTTGCATTCAAATTGACTGTGTGGGGCTGTGCATTGTCATGATGAAGAATGACATTTTCAGATAACATTCTCAGTATTTTTGTGAATTGCATTCCATATGTCATCCTTGATCAATGTGCAGTAGTACTGGGCATTAATTCTGACCCTTACTCCAAAAAAATCCATATGAATAACATCTTGTTTGTACCAAACATGTCCATGAGGTTCATTCATCAGCAATTATCATTCTTTGCCAAACTACTGCAGTTCCTTTCCTTTTTACATTACTGATGCTATCTATATAGCAATCTTTGAATTTTTTAAAAAGTGTCTATTGAAACTCCAAATTAGCCCTCCTTTATAAGGAGAAACCATTTATTTCGGCAGGAAGTGAAGCAATTGCAACCATCCTCATTCATTTAGGATGTGATTTTTTATGTAAATTTTCACCCCCTTCCAAAATTGTGTTGATGTATGTGTGTGTTGTCAACAGTGTGGGCACTCAGATTTAAAGGAACACAAGCATATAAGTTCTCGGACGAAAGTAAGCAACCTGCTACGTAAAAGAAAAGTACTTTAGAAGATCTGATTCTTTAAATCGATCACTCGAAATTTTTTAATTCAATTTTCAATACTATTAATTCTGAATTTAGTAGGTACTTAGGGCAGCAGCTTAATTGCTTATTTGCTGTTTTCCTTTAAGAACCTGAAGCCAAGAAGGTAGCAGCAGTGAATGACCCTTGTGGTGCTCAATTGGCTGCGTTAAGGCAGCAGCAACAACAGCAACAGCAGCAGCAACAACAACAGTCACAGTCACAAGGTGCAACAACGCCGCAACCAACGCAAAACCAACAGACACCACCACAGGCTGTGCAGGCTGCCCAACCTCGTGTACCGGGTGCAGCAGTCCCACATGCCGGCCTTGGTGGTGTCCAGTCAGAAGACATTCAGGTCCCGGACAAGATGGTTGGCTTGAGTGAGTATGCAAATGAATTTTTTTTTTAATCCTCTCCAATTTCAGGGTAGCTTTGCAATTTCTGCCTTGTTTTTTTTTTTTTTTTTGCAAAGAAAAGGACAAGTGATTAGTACCTGATAATTTGAGCACCGTTGTTTGTTGTCCAAATTTGTTAGCTCAAATCGTGGCTTCATAAAAGGAATATATGCTGTTCTATACATAAGATTGGTTTGATTTACATGCTTGACAGATCTGTTAGTAGTTTTCCTCTTATTTTTGTTACTTTTGAATATGAAAAGTATTACTGCTGTTTAATTAGCTGCACAGGCTGTTTTTCTTTAACTCTGGATGAGCATATGAAGACCAAAATATTATAACTTCCAGCACACTTAAGAAATTCCCTGTTGAATTTCTTGTGAATATACAGAGCAGATGTTCCATTCATATACCATAAGCTCGTCAAACAAAAGGTAAATTTTGGTATTTCCTCAAACTGTCGATCTTAATGTGGCTTTTTCTACTTCTCATAGTGCTAAGAATGTTAACTCACTCATAAATACTAATATTTCAGTTGTGCTCGGGAGCTTATAATGAATATTGTACATCAACGGAGTA
Organism: Lepisma saccharinum; assembly: GCF_977018435.1. Taxonomy (NCBI): domain Eukaryota; kingdom Metazoa; phylum Arthropoda; class Insecta; order Zygentoma; family Lepismatidae; genus Lepisma; species Lepisma saccharinum. The sequence continues at coordinate 91,853 of NW_028143149.1, forward strand.
GAACGGAAGGTCCAGGAGGAGGTGGCGGCGGTGGCGGAGGAGGAGGAATGTCTGATATGGGAGGAATGGGCAATCATGCTCAGGTAATCACACTGGTAAGTTGTAGCATTCCTCTGGGATAAGATGTCTGCTGTATGTAATTTAATTTTAGTACGTAAGATAAGTGTTTGTCAAAGGGCGTCCCTTTTATGATTTCTTGCTGCTGTATGACCAATAATTTATGCATATGTTTTTGGTGATAATCATTAATACTATCATTACTCGGATATTTCTTGAAAATAGAGATGGGATGGATTGGCACTTTATCTCTCTTCTGTCATCGGTAACATTGCTAATAATTTTATCTGCCAGATATATCTTGTACATCGCCTATAACTGCGAAATTCTAATTTTAAAATTATTATGGATATAAAGGTTTTTGAAAGTAAAAGGGACAAACTTTGGCAAGCCTTTATAGATTATAGTTAGCACATTAAAAAAATATTACATTTATCCTTAATTCAGTACAAATAAGACCAGAAAAAAGTTTTCTCAGGTTTACCAGCAATCTTCAGTTTTCATCTATAATTGATATGACATGGAAAGTACACATCTAACCAGGATCAAATTATTTTCGAAAAGGCTACTCCTAGTGTGTCCCATTTGAGCTGCACGAAATTTGCTGTCCGCCATTGGATCAAGTTGAATTGAAAGGTCTGGGCAATTTTGAAAAGATATCCAAAAACCTGAAAGTCTTGGCAAAATGAGGGGGAACCTTGTTCATAAGCATAATTGAAACAGTAATACATTTAATTAAAACATTTTTTACTTGTTTTGTTGGAATTGAGAATTAGTGATATTATGAACAAATTTTGCCATCAATAAGAATTATCACATGCCTTTCAACATGGAGCCACAGTAGTCTAGTCAGTTGGAATTTCTCTGGCCTTGTCCCAGCAGAAAGTAGCTCTGTAGCTCACCCAGCCTCAATAAATGGGTACCCCGGGGGACGTAAAGGTGGTTGGAGCACTGTGCTGATCACCTCCAAAATCGCAAGAGGTCAATGTGTGGGGCCCTATTGCCACATCCGCTAAATGTTCCTTCATGGCACAGTACAATATGCACAGGCAACTTTGTACTACCTTTCAACATAATGAAGCTAATACTTATTCACGTGTGTACATGCTAGAGGACACACTCTCCGAATGCTGAATTTTTCATTATCTTGTTTTCTGTTTCCTGGTAGACCGAATAGCAGGTAGTGCCTAATAGTGTCTTCAAACCTGTAAGTACAGTTTCATGAGCTGAACGTACACATGTAACCTCTAAAAATATGAGAGGGTGTTTTATTTCACCTCATTTCTTGCTCAAAATTTTCTTTTACACTTCATGTATATCAACACTTTTTAATATGAATGTCCACATAACAGCATAAGATAATTTGAAAAGTATGAAAAACGTTTGTGCTTCAAAGTCTTTTGTCGTTTAACGTCCTCTTCTGTCCAATGTTTTGAACTTGTTTTCCACATTCTTCCTCAGGAGCCCCGGGTGTTATTGGGCTACTTCAATTCCTGGAACCTGGAAATAGGTCCAAATAAGTATGTATGTACATCCTTAGATTAGGTTTAGAATTCTGATGGACAGATTACATTAGGCACAGTTCATTACACTCTCGCAACAGAGAACAGGAACAATTATGAAGTCACCATCTTCCAAAGAACATCATTTTTTTTTATTTAGCCATGAATCAAAAAGGATTTTAATTGTTTTGTCCTCACCCAGGTTGAAATTATGGTACCAGGACCCAAAGTTGGACTGATAATTGGCAAAGGAGGTGAAACAATAAAGACTCTTCAAGAGAAGTCTGGTGCAAAAATGGTCGTGATCCAGGATGGTCCACAGCAAGAACAAGAGAAACCTCTGAGAATTAGTGGAGATCTTCAAAAAGTAGAAGTAAGGATACACCATGTGATTCTTTAATGATCGGTCTAGTATGGTTGACATCATATTTTAGTCTCGTTGTTCAACTGTGCGTAAGCCGGTATTCCCACTAACCTGCATTGTCAATTAAAGGCTGTACACTTATGGATATGGAACTTTTTACAAGTTGAACAGTGATTTGCGACTAAAGTGTTAAAAATATGCTTTATGTAGTAACTAGGGCTAATGTCTTATTTCCACTTAACCTTTTGACGCCCAAGCCCTTTTTCAATAGTAAGCCTCGGTTGCCCAAGCCGATTTTGAGCAAAATGCAGAGTTTCAATTAAATGAGTGTAGTTCGGAAGCTAATTGCACTAGAGAGATGAGTGATATACCGTTGTACGCGCAATGAACCAGAGATTCAGACTATATGAAATTTTTGCAAATTCGGCGTATATGTGGCGGGGGGGGAGGGGGCTAACTCTCAAAACGACCTGGACTCAGCGTCTCGATCGAGATGCTTGGGCACCTAAAGGTTAAAGCTTATCACAGAATTATATGTGGGGGAAGGGGGTAGGATACATTGTCTTCAGCCTGTAAATTGTAACAATTCAAAATACTTAAAAATTTAATAAATTATCATTTTCTGGGGAAAGAAACTTGAGATAGCAAATTATTATACTGAAATGAAGTACACGCTTACCTGTGAAACTGTTGGAATTACATGATAGAAATCTACCAGCTTTGGTTGGGAATAGTCCTAGTTTCACATACTTCCAATGTATTACAAGTTCCATGTCTTCCCACAACGATGTTAGAAAAATAATGAAAAATATGAAATTTGCAGTTTCCATAACATTGACACACTATGGAAGTGTTGCAGGACATTTCTCTGGACCAAGATTCTCAGATTTGGGGAAAGTATTAGCCTATGTTGGTGTCACTTTCGGATCCTAATACTCGGCCTTCTAAAATTAAATTAAATTCTACATAGTTTTTCGGAATTAATTCTATGAAGTATTGTGTGGCATTTTTTTTAACTTGGAAAAGTGTTTACAGATATCAGTGGTTAAATTTTAAGTAATACATCACCATTGGCTCAGACTTAATTTTAAATTTCTTCACCCCGGTCCCTTGAGAAACGTAAAATTAAGGTGTAAACAGAGTTGGGGTAAGTGAAAACACTACAGAATTATCTGGAAATTTGATATATCTAAGAAAATGTTTTTACATAAAAAGCAGGAACTCTGTTATAGTTGTTAAACTGATAGGATGTGTTCGATAAGTACACTGCCCTCCAGAAATTAAGCAACAACAAGAAAATGCGAGATAAAAGAGAAAACAGTTGGAGAAAAGAGAAGAAGAGTGGTGGGCACGCTGAAAGAAAGCAACGAATGCGTTAGGGAAAACAGGTGAGTCATAAATTGCGATCATCGTGCCCTCGCACGGATTTCTGGCGTACCAGGTATTGGAGTCGAAGACGCGCGTTCACGGAAGAGGTGTGTGTCTCTATCTGGAGAGTGCAGAGGTGAATCAAGTGTGCGGAAAGGGTCGAATATGGCAACCAGGCATCATTTGGCTGATGCGTGGCGTGCCATCGGTAGACTAGAAGCAGGGCAGCGTCAGGACGAAGTGGCCAGATGGCTCAATGTCGATCGTTCAGTTGTCAGTAGGTTATGGAACAAGTTCCAGAGAACGCAAAATGCATCGCGGAGTTTCAGTGGAGGTCGACCGCGTGTGACATCGGTCAGGGATGACCGATATATCCGTTTGACAAGTCGGCGTAACAGGTCCGCAACAGCTACCCAAGTGCGTGCAGCGGCTATTGCTGCCACAGGACGGCCTATGTCAACGAGTACAGTACGCAGACGGCTACGCGAGGGTGGGTTGTATGCCAGGAGACCAGTGTTGTGTATACCACTCACCCAGCGTCAGAAGACAGCCCGCTTACGTTGGGCACGAGAACATGTGAACTGGACACTGGACCAGTGGCAGTCCGTTCTCTTCACTGATGAGTCCAGATTCTCACTGGACAGTGATTCGCGACGCCGATTGGTCTGGAGAGAGGCAGGAACTCGTTTCCATCCCTCCAATATTGTTGAAAGGGACAGATATGGTGGTGGAGGTGTGCTTGTATGGGGTGGCATTTCTATTGGTGGACGTACTGACCTCTATATCCTCCCACGTGGCACCATGACAGGTCAGCGCTATAGGGATGAGGTCCTTGCACGTTATGTGGAACTATTCGCACGAGAACGAGGTCCGGGCTTCATTCTGCAGGACGATAATGCCCGTCCCCATAGGGCAGGACTAGTCGATCGGTTCTTGGACGAACACCATATTCAACGCATGGTGTGGCCATCCCGTTCCCCGGACCCTAACCCCATTGAACACATGTGGGATGCTCTGGGGAGACGTCTCGCTGGTCTTGTGCCCCCTCCACAAACACTCCAAGACCTTCAACTGTCTCTCTCCCAACAATGGACTCTCATACCCAATGAGTTGGTGGACAACCTTATTGGCAGCATGCGGCGGCGTTGTGAGGCGTGCATTGCTGCGCGCGGTGATCATATCCCTTATTAGTGTCAGATAATGGTCACTTTCCGTCTCCAACGTTTACCACCTGTGATGCTCCATGCGTACATTTCATTTCTTTTGCCCACGAGTGTACCTTGTTTTGTGTTTCTTCTGTTCTGTAAGGCGTGGGACACTTGTTTCTTTCGTTACAAATAAAATATGTACACCCTCCGGCCTTGTTGTTGATTCTATTGGATGATCACCATTTGTTGCTTAATTTATGGAGAGCAGTGTATTATAACTTGTACCAATAAAGCTGCAGGTCTACTTATAATAGCGCATTTTGTTTATCAGTTCTTGAGGTCTGAACCAATGCAAATTCTAATCAATGCTTATGACTAGGGCCCAGGACTTGGTTATAACATATTTTTTATTTGGCATCAGATCGTGTACTGGGACGAGATCTTTACATATCTGATGAAAATCATCTGAAGTAGACCAACTTGATAAAGCATATTTTTACATATTTTACCAATTTTGCTTCTTTACAAATTTCTTCAATTTTCTCGTAATAAGACATATTTCTGTATAATTTCGTAATTATCTTGCATATACTGTTGTTTTATAATTTAATTTTTCTTCATATATTTAGCGCAACTGATAGTTCATATTATTGATGCTAGGATAAGGAAATGACGAATGAAGAATTTAAAAGCAGTTGCAGTCTTCTTTTACCAACTGAAAATAGAACAATAATACCCCCTTTTTTATCCCGCTGACAATTAATATTCATTGAAACATTATTGAGGGAAGATGTTATCTCATTGTTAGGGGCATGCATATTTCGTTTTTAATGAAAAAACTAAATTTAAAAAAAAACATTGTAGTGTTAATTTTTCATGTTTTTGAAAGGTGTGAGATGCATTTTGTGACCATATTTTGTCACGAAATAATGCGAAATGAACTGCAAAAAGCGAAATTAACTCTTAAACACGAAATTCAGGGTTTATTCACCGACGCGACACCTTCTGAAGTCTGAAATAAACTTAATACTCTGGTAACTACATAAATGTGATATTAGAAGTGAAATGTTAATTCTGTGGAATAAGTGTAGTTTTTAAATCAAATTTAGGATTATATTCACAATTTTAAAACCAATATGTCTTTTTATATACCACTTTTCATCCATTTTTTCACCGCTATAACACCGATATTTTATTTTATTTACTGCTTTTGAACCCGAAATTGACTCCGTTTTTGTACCGATATTTTGCTTTTTTATTTACCAAAAATATGTGCCTCTACTCATTGTTGTGCAGGATTCTGGCTTCATTTAATACTCCACCCCCAGCCTAGTCTATCTTCCCTGGAAGATACTGAATCCCATGTTATGAGAAATTCAAAAGTACTGTAGTGCATATTTTTGGATTTACTAGGAATATTTCTACCTTTTTCTGACATATTTTTCAATTTTTGACATAATTACATATATATTTTACAGTTTTATAGAACATAACGTTCCGGGCCCTACTTATGGCCGTACTCTTGCAGATGTTGCTTATGCCACTTGACTTGACTTACTTGACTTAATTCCTTTTGCTCCATCAGGAGCATAGGGCTTCAGTGAAACGCCTCCATTTGGCTCTGTGTCGTGCCAACTCCTTGACCTCTCTCCATGTTTTTCCTTTCTCGGCTGCTTCTTCTTCTACTGTTCTCTTCCATGTCTTCTTCGGACGTCCTATTTTCCGGGTTCCTTGGGGGTTCCAGTCTAAGGCTGCTTTCTCTATTGCTCCAGCTGGTTTTCTTAAGGTGTGTCCTAACCAACTCCATTTTCTTCTTTTTATTTGGGTTGCAATTGGCTGTTGTTTAGTTTCTCTCCATAATTCTTCATTTGATATTATTTCTGGCCATTTTATATTGAGGATACGCCTGAGACAGCGATTAATAAATGTTTGTATCCTTTTCGTGTTAGCTTGTGTGGTTTTCCATGTTTCACAAGCATACAGTAAAACTGACTTTACATTTGTATTGAAAATCCTTATTTTTGTCTTTCTAGAAATATTGCAGGTTTTCCAAATGGGATACAGTTGTATAAATGCCACATTGGCTTTCTTGATTCTATTTTGTATGTCTTCATCTGAACCTCCTTCTTTTGTTATGACACTTCCTAAGTATGTAAATGACTCTACTTGTTCAACCAGCTCATGACAAACATTCAATTTTTCTTTTCCTCTTGTATTGACTCTCATTTCTTTAGTCTTGTTCACATTAATAGTGAGTCCTGCTATCTTTGCTTCTTCCTGTAGTCTTTTTAGTTTCTCCTTCATGTCGCCAAGTCTTTGATATAATGAGCAGATGTCGTCCGCAAAATCTAGATCTTCTAGTCTATCTTTGAATCCCCATTGTATTCCTCTTTTCCTGCAACCCATCGTTTTCTTCATAACTGCATCTAGTACTAGCAGAAATATTGTCGGAGATAGAATGCAGCCCTGTCTCACTCCATTTGTAACATCTATGTATTCTGTAAGCTGCCCTTCATGTAGGATTTTGCACCTAAAACCTTCGTACATATCTTTCATTAGGTTTAATACCTTCGTTGGAATGCCATATTCTGCTAGTGTCTGCCACATGACTCTTCTATTTAGTGAGTCAAAAGCCTTTTCAAAATCGATGAACGTAAGATATAAGGTGGCTTGCCATTCATTGTTTTGTTCCAGAATTATTCTTAGAGTATTTATTAAATCGACACAACTACGTTGTCTGCGGAAACCAGCTTGTTCTTTCCTCAATCTTGATTCTACAACATCCTTCACTCTATTTAAGATTATTCTCGATAGTATCTTGCTTGGTATACTTAGCAAAGTAATTCCCCTCCAGTTTTTACAGTTAGTTGTATCTCCCTTTTTTGGCAGCTTTACTATTAAACCTTCTCTCCATTCTAATGGAACTTTTTCTTCATTCCATATTTTCTCTAACATAGGTTGTAAGAGATCAATGGAAGTTTCCACATTAGCTTTAATTAGTTCCGGATTTATGTTATCCATTCCAGGAGCCTTGCCATTCTTCATTTGCTTTATTGCTAGCCTAACTTCTGCTCTAGTTGGGGGCCCTAATTTAATTTTGGTATCTTTTCTATTTCCTTCTGTTCTTGTTCGATTACAGGTTTCTTCTTCTCTTTTCCCATCTCTATTCAATATGTCTGAAAAATATTCTCTCCATCTTTCCATTTGTTGTTCTTGGGTTAGCAATAGATTACCATTTCTGTCTCTCACCGGTTTACTCTTCCTGAATGTTTTTCTGGATAATTTCTTAGTTATGTCATACAACTGTTTTAAGTCACCTCTCTTTTCTGCCTCTTCTGCATTTTGTGCTAAGTCCTCTACCCATTTCCTCTTATCTCTCCTCACACATTTCTTCACCTTTTTATCTATTTCCGAGTACTCTGTTTGGACTGCTGCTTTCTGTAGTCTTGTTCTGCTTTGGTTTATTTTTTGTTTTGCTTCTTTCCTATTTCTTATTACTTCCCAAGTGTCTTCAGACATCCAGTCTTTTTGTAGTTGATTTCTAATTCCAAGTACCTTCTCTCCAGTTTCTAAGTAGATTTTCTTCACATTTTCCCAATTTGTTTCAATATCTGGTTCATGCTGTGTACTTTCCGAGAGAGCTTGTAATCTATTATTTATTTCTAATTTAAATTCCTTTTGTTTTTCTTTCTCTGTCAATCTTTGAACATTAATTTTCTTTTTTCTTCCTTCGAACTTCTTGGATGTTGACATTATTTTTAACTTAAATTTGGCTACCACAAGATGATGGTCGCTGGCTACATCTGCTCCTCTTTTATTTCTTACATCCATTAGCGATCTCCTAAACTTCCTGCTTATTGTTATATGGTCTATTTGGTTTTCTGTAATGCTATCTGGTGAAACCCAAGTAATTTTGTGACAGTTTTTATGAGGGAAGATTGTTCCTCCATTGTTCCTTATGCCAACACTTCAGTATTATAGAAATATACGGTGAGTCACATAATTATTCGGACAGATAAGATTTCTGAATATTTACTGACGTAGTCGTGATATAAGACGATGATAAATGTTTAATATTTATTTAACAAACAAAACACAATATGAGCACACTGTTAATTATCTTCAATTATGTTTAATATAATATATTAGTAAAATATTTTCATTAAACAAAACAAACATTGTTTGTGGGTTAAACAAAATTATTCGGACACATGGAAGGAGAGACAGGAAAACACGCTTGAAAAGCAACGAACAGAAATGTCAGTATCTGGTAGGCATCCCTTTCAATTTTAATACCTCGGATAAACGATTTGGCATACTTTCTACCAATTTTCTGGTGTACACTGGCGATATGTTGGCCCATTCATGTTGAAGTCTCTCCTTGAGGTCTGCCTTCGAGGTTATAGGTGTTTTCCTCACTTCTTTTTCCAACTTACACCAGAGGTGCTCAATGACGTTCAAGTCTGGAGACTGCGGTGGAGGATGGAGCACTTTTGGGCAGTTGTACAATAACCATTCTTGTACTACGCGGGAAGTGTGCTTCGGGTCATTATCTTGATAAAACATAAAGTTACAAAGAATGCCCATCATTCCAGCACTAGTCTTTAGATTTGACTTCAGAATGTCAAGGTAAAGGTACCTGTCCATTGTCTGTTCGATGAAAGCCAATTTACCAACACCTTGGGCCGACATGCAGCCCCAAACCATTACGTGACCACCCCCGTGCTTCACTGTTGCTTGCAAATTTTTCCCTCGGAGCTCCTCATTTGGTTTACGCCACACTGTTACCCTCCCATCTGACTCACAAATATTGAATTTACTCTCGTCAGTGAAAATTACCCGATTCCACCATGTCTGATCCTTTCCTAAGTGTTCCTTTGCGAACACCAGTCTTTTTGTCCTGTTTGGCTTACTTACAAATGGCTTTCTCCTGGCTACACGGCCATGATAGTTTGCCCTTCTGAGCACTCTTCGTATAGTTTCAGGATGACTATGCTTTCCACACTCCTCAGCTATCTCAGCACACACCAATGGAGCACTCATCTTTGTTTTTTTCTTAATTTTCCTCAAGATTACTGTCTCTTCTCTGGGGGAAAAAATTCTTGGTCTCCCTGTATGACCATGGGACTCGATCCTGTCTTCATCTTTAAATCGCTTAATAATATCTGCAACTGTACTTTTTTCATTTTCAACATTGAGGCAATTGTACGGTAAGTTTTACCCTTAGCGTGGTGCCATATCACTAACTGACGTTGTTCAAATGAACTTTCCTTTCCTCTTCGACCTATTTCTACATAGAAAATGTTCTTATATCACAACTTTGTTAAACAAAACGCGATCGTAATTGCTACAGAAACCTACAGGAAACCAGAGTTAATATATATGAACAGAGTATGAATCAATTCGTAAATCGAAATTGTCACTGTATCGCAAATTTACGTTAACATTTACTATGTGTCCAAATAATTTTGTGGCACTATTTTTGCAACGGTAGGGATTCATCCTTCGTTATATTGTTGCTGATGTTCGTTTTTTAACCTTTTATCGACCAACATGACATTTTTTAAACGAAAATCAACTTCAACGCTGTACACAGATTTCACTCCCTTCCCGCTCATAAACGTTAGAAATTTACTGTGTGTCTGAATAATTATGTGACTCACTGTATACTTAACATGAAGAACATGAAATATTAAAATAAGAGTATTACTAGATGGTCAACTAATCCTGACTGAGCTTTGCTAATTTACATATTTCTTCTGTGCATTTGTGGGTGTAACATACATGTAGTGTTTGCAGAATGGGCTTAGTTTAGTGTTTTTTCCTGCATTTAATGCTAAACCTGGCCTTGCCTTGAATTACCAGAATTCATGAATAATTTTTGTTTTTATTTTTTCCTCTTCCAGTATGCAAAACAGCTTGTGTATGACCTGATAGCAGAGAAAGAAATGCAGGTAAATATTCACTTCAGCACTATTTATTTCGCCTTGTAATGCCTGATGAAAAAGGTATGACTTCTGTTAAAAGTTTTATGTATTGCTTGATTTACCAGCTAGGAATTTTACAGATTATAGAAGTTCGTCACCTATTTTTTTAGTCATTTTTTGTGCACTGCTTGCCTTTGGCATTTTTATGAAACATACTTATGATGTGACATTAAGAATGTATTTTAATGTTATTGAAAGAGCATAAAAAATCACTTGTATAGTAGATCCAGGCCTATTTGTCAATAAATGGATTAGTTCATATTGTTGAAAGGTGTGCCTGGAGGACGTGTATTTTGGGTGCTATGCAGTTATTCTTGTAGGGTAGTTGAAGTACACTTATTTTCACATCCAGATTGTTATAATTTGAATAGGTATAAAGGTTACTTGTATGCTAAGGAAATTTGTGGTTAAATTGTTGCTCTGAAGAATGTAGCTTTATTGCTTAATACTTGTATCATGTGCTATTTTTAAGAATGATGAATAACATGCTTGCTTTGTCTATTTGGTTAGCTGCATAAGTAGGAGCAACTTGCATAATTTTTTAAAAAAATTAGGGTGTTGTCCCCAAGTGTGTTACGTAGTGGGAACTGTAGTTATGGTTCCCAACTATCCCTTCTCCAATACCTGCATTGGATGTTGGGAGCATGGTTTGCTTTTGTCCTTTGATAGTTTTGTTTCTCATCAGGCCTTTACCCGTGGTCAACGTGGGCCAAACCAAGGATTCAGTGAATACGGAGGTGGTCCCGATTCAGCAGAGGTAGGGGTTATAAGTATTGTTCAGTAATTGCAGCCGTTTCATGTTTTACATTGTTTCTCGGTAATGCAAATCTCCTTACATGCCAGAGTTTCGCACAAGTTTTCTGATGCTGAAGGAAGTTTGTTTTTGTTTTGAAAATTGATTTCCTTCCCATTGAAATTGTGTATTAGCATGTTCAGGCATCTGAAGGAGTGTTGTCTGTGGTGCAGTTTAATGTTCTGGCATTCATTTTGTGCAACACTCCATTCTTCATGTTTATATTCTCTAATTGTATAATTTATTTATTATCTAAGGAAACCCGTGCATGTACATTCAGAAGTTTTTGACTTAGGATTATTATGTGACTATTGATAGGTGCGTGCATGAAGTTAAGGATGCAATGCAACATTCAATTGATTGCCCGTAAACCCTGACAGAGGTTTTTTTTACATATGTATGTATAGCATGTAGAGATGACCAAACACAAAATTTTGTGATAATTTTCTATCCCGAAATTTGATATTTTCATATTCAGATTATACAATTATCTGAAATACCTGAATGTATTGATTCTCTGGACAGTTTGTTATTTATCTGTTTTGGGGCTCTTCGCATATTGTCATATTAATTCTACTGTATAGATTCTCTCAAAGTCCTCTTCTAATCTATCTGTTTATTCATTTTATGGATTCTCAGCAGATTTTTTAAATGTTTACCTTTTTTTTTTAAACTAAAACAGATCTATATCTACATTACTAAGGTCAGTGTAAATGCAGTTTTCCACCGTAACAAAAATGTAAAAGGGTTACAGTTAAGAATGTAACATTGTTTGATGTCCCGATCCTTTACATGGTAATTATTTTCTTAATTCCAGACCATTCTTCCCAGAATAACTTGCTGAACTTGAAAAAGTAAATAGCCATTTGCAGACACAGGTTATCTCAATACTTTGATATCAGGATATCTGATATCCAGATAGCTGTATTATCCAAATTATCTGTTGCAACCGAAATGGATATCAGATATTTTGAAATCTGGATTTTCTATAAACAAGAATCCTCTTGGATAATTTCTTAAGCTCAACAATTTTCAAATACAGTAGATTCTTGATCATATATTTTTAAATCACCTAGAAAACCTTCAAAACTTTTGAGGAAATCAACCTATGGGCGTAACAGCCAAGTCCGGATATATTGAAAATATACCCAGATGCCTGGAAACTTAAAAATCCAGTTGTTTTTGTTTTTTTTGGCCAAGATTAAGAAATGGAAAGAAATTTGCACTTTTTCTTGAACCAGCTTCTTAATGGAAGATATTCTACACAAAAATGTTAAAACGTGGTTGAAATGCCACCAAAAGATCTGAGTAGTACAATCAGGCCGGTTGAGAAACCGAAAGTGGAGCTCGGTGGAGCTCGCCTTAATGGATTTCTCTCGTAAGGCATGAGCTCCATTTTCTCGCAGTGTTGCCAACTCCTCACTCAAAAAAATCACCAAGGTTTTTTTGGGTCTAACCTAACCTAAAGCAAGGAGCTGGCAACACTGCTTGAGGCTTGTTTTATTGGATTTTTCTCGTAAGGCATGAGCCTTATTTTCTCGCAGTGTTGTTAGTTTCTTACTCGAAAAAATCACCAAGGTTTTTGGGTTTAACCTAACCTAAAGCAAGGAGCTGGCAACACTGCTTGAGGCTCACTTTAATGGTTTGTTCTCGTAAGGCATGAGCCTTATTTTCTTGCACTGTTGTTAGTTTCTCACTCGAAAAAATCACCAAGGTTTTTGGGTTTAACCTAACCTAAAGCAAGGAGCTGGCAACACTGCTTGAGGCTTGCTTTAATGGTTTGCTCTCGTAAGGCATGAGCCTTATTTTCTCGTAGTGTTGTTAGTTTCTCACTCGAAAAAATCACCAAGGTTTTTTGGGTCTAACCTAACCTAAAACAAGGAGCTGGCAACACTGTTTGAGGCTTGCACCTAACCTAACCTAACCTAACCAACCCAACCCAACCCAACCCAACCCAACCCAACCCAACCCAACCCAACCTAACCTAAAACAAAGAGCTGGCAACACTGCTTGAGGCTTGCCTTGCAGCATTGCCAACATCTTACTTGAAAAGTTACCAAGGTTTTTATTCGGTCTAACCTAACCTAAAACAAGGAGCTGGCAACACTGCTTGAGGTTTGCACCTAACCTAACCTAACCTAACCTAACCTACCTAACCTAACCTAACCTAACCTAACCTAACCAACCTAACCAACCTAACCTAACCTAAAACAAGGAGCTGACAACACTGCTTGAGACTTGCCTTGCAACGTTACCAACATCTTACTTGAAAAGTTACCAAGGTTTTTATTCGATCTAACCTAACCTAAAACAAAGAGCTGGCAAGTTTGCTTGAGGCTTGCCACAGTGCATAAAACAATTTTTTGCCAACCTACACACACTGGGCAAGGAGAGCTGGCAACAAACACACACTGCTGTAAAAGAGAGATGGATGGATGGCAACACAGTATGTGTGTGCGTGTGTGTATGTAGCATTATTAACTAGAGTTGGCAACCCACTTACAACTAAAAAAAATAGAGATGCCAATGTTGCTGTAAGAGAGAGAGACCTAGAGCTGGCAGCAGTGGTGAGCAAATACGCATTATTTCCAAGTCCCCGGCACCAATGTATATTGTGATTTTTGTAAACCTCTCTCGCGAGAACGATGTGCTGCACACACGTGCGCTGGTGCTTTTATTATTTTCGTATTGTGACGCAAACAAACAAATAATAATTGTTGTTTTTTTTAGGATTTCTGCCCCCTAACCCCGCCAGGGTGCGTGGTGCCCAACCCAAAAAGGTTCTAACGGCTGCGGGTGTAGATAACCACACTTCTATAGAGTTTTGTGTGTTTGTTTTTGTCCTATGGGATATTTTTGTTTGTCAAAAATTCGAGATATTTGCAATTTAAGATTTTTTTAATGCTGGACTTAGAAAATTTTTGGAATATTTTTTTTTGTTTCATGACGACCTATGTTTATTTTGGTATGGGAGGACAGAGGACACCGAGACGATGCTAATGCAAGAAATCCTAGCTCTCTATGATTATTTTTTCGAAAGTTACGAGTGATCAAAAATATTTTTGGCAATTGGCCCACTCTTGACCTCCAAGAACTTCCGAAAATTTTGTACACGTACTCTGCATCAAAAATATAGACAAAAGGGTTAACGGGGAGGATTTTTGCACTATCTCTCTCTCTCACTGTTTTTCGAGATATTTCCAATTTAATGCTGGACTTGGAAAATTTTTCGACAGATGGGGGTTAAATTTGCTTTCATGACAACCTATGTTTTTTTTTGTTAGGAGATTAAAGAGGATGCCGAGACTCGACCGATGCACTAAACCCGATTTTTCTACGACTATTTGTTCAAAAGTTGCGAGTGATTAAAGTTTTGGGAGGTGGGCTAACTTCTTACCTCTTGGCCCCAGGACCACCAAAACTTGGTACACGTATTCTCCACCTCCAAAATCGACAGAAAAAAAAAAAAAGGTAACTTTGCTACCGGGATGGGGGTGTTTTTTTTTTGATAACACTGTGACCCTGCGCTTGGCAGCCATATTCTAATTTTTATTTTGTACAGACAACATTTACTGATTAGAGGATGTAAAACTCAGTTATACTTTAACATTTTATCGATAATACTGAATGCAGAAAAATTGTAAATAATAAAATAGCCTATTATATTTTTTAATATGAGTAGTAAATAGGTGGAAATAATTGTCATGTTTGTTTGGCATTTTTCGTGCGGTGTGCCTGCGCCCCAGAGCGTGGTGGGTGAAGTTTGGGGCTGACACCTGGCGGGAAAAGTGACAACCGTACTACAAGGGGACATGTAGATTCGGATGACTTGGACGTGACTTCGATGGCACGCGAGAGCAACGGGAGAGAACGGGACGGAGCGCGTGCCAATCCGGACATGGCCAACCTAACCTAACCTAACCTAACCTAACCTAACCTAACCTAACCTAACAAGTCAACTTCTGCAAATATTCCCCGAGTGTGCGTGCGTGTGACGTTGACCTGTTAAGAATGTCATGTTAATAATACTATAGTTCAAATCACAAACCCTGACATTTTTTGTAAACAAAACCACCTGCATGCAGAAAGTATTGCAAACTTATAGGAGTAAAATAATCCATACGAAAATCCAGCGTTGTTACAGGATTTATTACGTAAGGTAAAATAATGGCAAATTTGTAGTATGGGATATGCTGCCGCAAATGACGCCTTATTTTAAACCCAATGTTTTTTTTTTGTACTTATTGCTTTATTTTTATGATTAATTTTTTGCATCAGTAATCAGTTTACATAAATTTGGCTTTTTTTTTTTTTGCATGCGAATTGAATATATTTTACTTGCATTTTTTTTAGACAAAATGGTAATGTATATTTCTAAGGATGATATAGATAGGAGTGTATTTGAAATTTGTTTGTAGATTTTATGTAAATTGTATCTTATGTAAATAAAATATATAATGGGCATAAACAGCCATATGCAATGCTGTAAGTCTAATAAATATATTGATGATGATGATGACAAAGGAAGTTAGTAAATTTATTGTGGTTGGAAATTTTGACAAGCATCCTAATAACGATTTTTGTTCCGCCAAATAGAGTGCACTTCGTAAAATAACTTGGTGACATGGCAAGGCAAAATAAATGTGAACATTTTTTGTAGTAATATGCATTGTAATTTTCAATGAGCTTAGAGATTTGTGCACATAATAATATTTTATAACATTGGTTATTTTTCTAAAAATAATCGTGTGAACAGCAAGGAAGAAGTGCAACTTAGTAATATTGCCTGACTTATTCTTAGAAAAATAACATGCCGAGTTTTGTGCATGCGGGAAGGTCTCAGTGTTCTCCGAACTTGTTTTTAAAACACCAGCAAGGACAGCCTTTGAAAAGGGGTGAGAAACAGATTCTACTCAATATTTATGTAACGTTCTGTCAGTGGTATTCTGAGAAACCAGTAAATGAAGTGGCTAAGTTGGTATCCCAGTGCAGTGGTGTGTCAGTGTCTGCAGTTGTAAGGGTTATGAAAGAGAGAGAATGACCGGGGAGAGTAACAATGTATGCGACTGCATATTCGTCGGAAGTTTTGAGAGCGGGTTCTCATATTCAGAGGCTCTTATATAAAATGAATAGGTGCGGCGAACTATGAGTGTAACAGCAAATGATTGCGGTCATGGATTAGCTGATGCGGAGTGATACATCGAATTGGTGAGACTGTTTGTTTACAGAAGGTGTCAGGGTTTGTGATTTAGACCTTAGCTTGGATATGTCATAATTTTTTTTTATAGAGAAAAGAGAGAGAGAGGGTCATGTAACTGGTGATTTGTTTGGCTAAGGGGAATTTTCTGAGAATTTTTTCTGCGTAGAGATTGATGTGCTTATGTACTCTTCCTCTATAGAAGGTCATATAAAATGTGCTAATTGGTTGGCTAAGGAGGATTTCCTGATTAGTAAATTGAGGTTATAAATACGTACGTATAATATGGAATGCTAAAGCTCAGTACTTGGCTCTCTCAGGGATTCGAATTCTATTAGGTTAAACAGCATAGAAATTTCACAGCAAGAATTCTCATATTTACTGACAATATTTTTAACAACCTGTGTTGTGATTCCACTATAAACTGTATACAAAATATGCAGTTCCTAGAATGAGATGGACGAGGCTTATGAACCTCGACCTATATAGTTGTACAATCTGGCAATGAATGGATGTTTTTTTTTATTAAGCATAGCAGAGTGTTTTTGCTTATTTTAATATCAGGCAACAATGTTAGAAAGTGGCCCCCAAGAATACAATTTAAAATCACTAATGTGATATGAATTTTTTTTACTTGAGTGTATTTGAATATGAAAGTGAGGTATTTTGAATAATTGAGGAGAACAATCACAAATAAGCTTGCAACGGTATTGGGAGGGGTTACGAGTTTAAATTTTAGACGATTTCTGTTAATCTGCTAAGGCGATATCAGTACGAAAATTTGTAAAAAAGAAGAGGCAATTTTGGTTAATGGCAACGATGAGGATGAATAATGATAATTATGATGAAATTGATGTGTGCGGCACTTGGAAAACAAAACTTCAAAGTGTATTACACCAATAGCTACCCCCTCACCAAATACAAGGCAGTTAACAGAGGTGTATATTTGTTGGTTTATGAGTCTGAGGGCTTAAGTTAGTATGTTCACTATAGCTATACATATTAAAAAAAGAAATGACCTGAGCAATAAAATATAACAATACCGATCCTGACTTTTTTTTTTGTCGGATGACGTAGTGGTAATGTTGTTGCAATCACACCTCTGATGGCGTATAGACTTAAATGTTTTGCATAACATGAAATACTGTTAATGGGGATGTGTTGTTTCTAATGTTCAATATAGAAAGCAGATAACAAGAAAAAGAAGAAAAAAAATGTTGCAGGTAGATACGGAGCCTCAACCCAAACACATATATGATTAGACAGGATGTCAACAATGCATTCATAACTAACATGTGATTAATTCAAAAAATTGAAATAGTACAGTGGGGAAACCACCAACTAACTAACTCTCTAGGCTTTTTAAACCCGAAGAGAGCAAAATACAAGCACAAGCGTAAATAATTAAATAAGTTACAAGGGGTTCAAATTTTTTGATTTAGGTATGGATGCAGACAGGTACTAAGTTTTGTGTGTGAACACAATTGATAATGGAAAATCCTCTTTAATATAATAACATAGTGGTAATGTGTGTTTTGTCTTGTTCCTATCGATAACACAGGCAACACAGGTATTCCATCTGTCCCTATTTTTGAGCAAGTTCTATATACTTTTTTCCATCCCTACCGATTTTTTAGGTCCATCTCAACTTTGTCCTCTCCATCTTCGTCTTGGTCTTCCTACAGGTCTCTTAAGTGGAGTTTCGATATTTTCGACACCGTCATTTGCGACACTAAGGCAAAAAACAGGTTTTTTTTCCCGTCATAAGCGACACTGCTTGGATTTTCCCCTACGATTTCTAATTAGTTTACCAGAATTAGCGACATTTGCGTACGTGCAGCAGCAATAGCGTCTCTGAAGAAAGTATTTCCCGAGGCTCAGATCAGTGGTTGTAATTTTCACTTTAACAAATGTTTGTGGCGAAAGGCGCAGGAGTTGGGACTGACAAACGATTACAAAACAGATCCAGACGTGCGGCTGTGTATAAGAATGTGTTCAGCTCTGGCTTACCTCCCTGTGCTGACGTCGATGATAGATGGCTGTGTGTGTGATGGAAGATGCACCAAATCGCGACATATTGAGAATTTTTTAGATTATTTTGTTGAATAGTGGATGAACAACTCTGATTTCGACATATCCGTGTGGAACAACTCCCAACAGCGGTACAGGACTAGCAATACAGTCGAGAGATAGAACCATACAGTTAATGTATTGACGGAAAAGTCAAGTCCTAACGTGTACCAATTAGTGAAGACTTTAGATTAGAAGCTGTGTACAACGATTACTTAAGTGTGAGGAAGGTTTTGAATCTTAAAGGGAAACGTAGACGACGTCAGTGCATTACATTAGATGAGAGAATACAAAGAGCGTTTGCCGACTATGAAATGCATAGAGATCTTAAGTGTTTTTTTGAGGAGAATGGCGCACGTTTAGAAAATAGAATCAAAATAGTAAGATGCTGGTTCAACTACAAGAGAAACTACATATTCTACATTTCTATATTGACAAGGGATTGCAGTCTTCTCCTATACCCACAAGGGATCTAAACAATCAGTTATTGACAAAGGATAAATATATCCAGCTTTTAAACACCCAGCTTCCATGATGCCATTGTGAAGGAAAACTAATAAAGGTTTTAAAAAACACACAAGCTTCCATGATGCTGTCAGTCCTAAGCCTGGGAAAAGTGTGACTGGAAGCTATTTGCACTTTGTGTCACAGATGACGGTGTCGCAAATGTCATGGAATATATTTTCCATAGTGTGTCGCATATGACGGCAGAAATGCTAGTGTCGCATACGACGGTGTCGCAAATGTCGTGGATTCCTCTTAAGTAGGATTAATTCAGGAAATGGATGTTACTTCTCTCTTCATAAACTTTTAACTTCTAGTTTAATATCTAAGAAACTAGAAGTTAAAATATACAAAAACAGTAATTTTGCTTGTAGTATTATATGGGTGTGAAACTTGGTCTCTTATATTGAAAGATGATCATAAATTGAGAGTATTTGAAAATAAGATCCTTAGGAAAATATTTCAGTCTAAAAGAGATAAAGAAACAAGTGAATGGCGAAGGTTACATAATTTAGAAGTACGTAATTTATGTTTGTTTCCAAAATATTATTAGATTGATGATTAAATCACGAAGACCTAGGTGGGCACGAATGAGGAAAGAATAAAGGAGAGTTTACAGGAGTCTTGTTGGGGAAAACCTGATGGTAAGAGACCAAAACGAAGATAGAGGTGAACCTAAAAAGAAATCGGTAAAGATAGAATGGAATATATAAATCTTGCTCAGGATAAGGACAAATGGAAAAACTATATTGCTGCAGCCATGAATTTTCGGATTCAAGAAGGCTGGAGAGTTAGTTAGTTAATTGATATTCAATGTAATATAATTTAACATATTTCAGAAACCAAAAGGCAGCAACATGGTACTCATATTGACAAGGGAATTCCTACAAAACTTATTTTTTTTGTCGTATTCGTCCAGAATTGCATCTATCTCTCTCGTTCTTATATAAACGTTTCAACGTTCCATCGGATGCATCAGCATCGTTTAACGAAACGTTTCGACGTTTGTTAACGTGTTAAGAAACGTCGAAACGTTTCGTTAAACGATGCTGATGCATCCGATGGAACGTTGAAACGTTTATATAAGAACGAGAGAGATAGACGCAATTCTGGACGAATACGACAAAAAAAATAAGTTTTGTAGGAATTCCCTTGTCAATATGAGTACCATGTTGCTGCCTTTTGGTTTCTGAAATATGTTAAATTATATTACATTGAATATCAATTAACTAACTAACTCTCCAGCCTTCTTGAATCCGAAAATTCATGGCTGCAGCAATATAGTTTTTCCATTTGTCCTTATCCTGAGCAAGATTTATATATTCCATTCTATCTTTACCGATTTCTTTTTAGGTTCACCTCTATCTTCGTTTTGGTCTCTTACCATCAGGTTTTCCCCAACAAGACTCCTGTAAACTCTCCTTTATTCTTTCCTCATTCGTGCCCACCTAGGTCTTCGTGATTTAATCATCAATCTAATAATATTTTGGAAACAAACATAAATTACGTACTTCTAAATTATGTAACCTTCGCCATTCACTTGTTTCTTTATCTCTTTTAGACTGAAATATTTTCCTAAGGATCTTATTTTCAAATACTCTCAATTTATGATCATCTTTCAATATAAGAGACCAAGTTTCACACCCATATAATACTACAAGCAAAATTACTGTTTTTGTATATTTTAACTTCTAGTTTCTTAGATATTAAACTAGAAGTTAAAAGTTTATGAAGAGAGAAGTAACATCCATTTCCTGAATTAATCCTACTTAAGAGGAATCCACGACATTTGCGACACCGTCGTATGCGACACTAGCATTTCTGCCGTCATATGCGACACACTATGGAAAATATATTCCATGACATTTGCGACACCGTCATCTGTGACACAAAGTGCAAATAGCTTCCAGTCACACTTTTCCCAGGCTTAGGACTGACAGCATCATGGAAGCTTGTGTGTTTTTTAAAACCTTTATTAGTTTTCCTTCACAATGGCATCATGGAAGCTGGGTGTTTAAAAGCTGGATATATTTATCCTTTGTCAATAACTGATTGTTTAGATCCCTTGTGGGTATAGGAGAAGACTGCAATCCCTTGTCAATATAGAAATGTAGAATGTGTAGTTTCTCTTGTAGTTGAACCAGCATCTTACTATTTTGATTCTATTTTCTAAACGTGCGCCATTCTCCTCAAAAAAAACACTTATGATCTCTATGCATTTCATAGTCGGCAAACGCTCTTTGTATTCTCTCATCTAATGTAATGCACTGACGTCGTCTACGTTTCCCTTTAAGATTCAAAACCTTCCTCACACTTAAGTAATCGTTGTACACAGCTTCTAATCTAAAGTCTTCACTAATTGGTACACGTTAGGACTTGACTTTTCCGTCAATACATTAACTGTATGGTTCTATCTCTCGACTGTATTGCTAGTCCTGTACCGCTGTTGGGAGTTGTTCCACACGGATATGTCGAAATCAGAGTTGTTCATCCACTATTCAACAAAATAATCTAAAAAATTCTCAATATGTCGCGATTTGGTGCATCTTCCATCACACACACAGCCATCTATCATCGACGTCAGCACAGGGAGGTAAGCCAGAGCTGAACACATTCTTATACACAGCCGCACGTCTGGATCTGTTTTGTAATCGTTTGTCAGTCCCAACTCCTGCGCCTTTCGCCACAAACATTTGTTAAAGTGAAAATTACAACCACTGATCTGAGCCTCGGGAAATACTTTCTTCAGAGACGCTATTGCTGCTGCACGTACGCAAATGTCGCTAATTCTGGTAAACTAATTAGAAATCGTAGGGGAAAATCCAAGCAGTGTCGCTTATGACGGGAAAAAAAACCTGTTTTTTGCCTTAGTGTCGCAAATGACGGTGTCGAAAATATCGAAACTCCACTTAAGAGACCTGTAGGAAGACCAAGACGAAGATGGAGAGGACAAAGTTGAGATGGACCTAAAAAATCGGTAGGGATGGAAAAAAGTATATAGAACTTGCTCAAAAATAGGGACAGATGGAATACCTGTGTTGCCTGTGTTATCGATAGGAACAAGACAAAACACACATTACCACTATGTTATTATATTAAAGAGGATTTTCCATTATCAATTGTGTTCACACACAAAACTTAGTACCTGTCTGCATCCATACCTAAATCAAAAAATTTGAACCCCTTGTAACTTATTTAATTATTTACGCTTGTGCTTGTATTTTGCTCTCTTCGGGTTTAAAAAGCCTAGAGAGTTAGTTAGTTGGTGGTTTCCCCACTGTACTATTTCAATTTTTTGAATTAATCACATGTTAGTTATGAATGCATTGTTGACATCCTGTCTAATCATATATGTGTTTGGGTTGAGGCTCCGTATCTACCTGCAACATTTTTTTTCTTCTTTTTCTTGTTATCTGCTTTCTATATTGAACATTAGAAACAACACATCCCCATTAACAGTATTTCATGTTATGCAAAACATTTAAGTCTATACGCCATCAGAGGTGTGATTGCAACAACATTACCACTACGTCATCCGACAAAAAAAAAAGTCAGGATCGGTATTGTTATATTTTATTGCTCAGGTCATTTCTTTTTTTAATATGTATAGCTATAGTGAACATACTAACTTAAGCCCTCAGACTCATAAACCAACAAATATACACCTCTGTTAACTGCCTTGTATTTGGTGAGGGGGTAGCTATTGGTGTAATACACTTTGAAGTTTTGTTTTCCAAGTGCCGCACACATCAATTTCATCATAATTATCATTATTCATCCTCATCGTTGCCATTAACCAAAATTGCCTCTTCTTTTTTACAAATTTTCGTACTGATATCGCCTTAGCAGATTAACAGAAATCGTCTAAAATTTAAACTCGTAACCCCTCCCAATACCGTTGCAAGCTTATTTGTGATTGTTCTCCTCAATTATTCAAAATACCTCACTTTCATATTCAAATACACTCAAGTAAAAAAAATTCATATCACATTAGTGATTTTAAATTGTATTCTTGGGGGCCACTTTCTAACATTGTTGCCTGATATTAAAATAAGCAAAAACACTCTGCTATGCTTAATAAAAAAAAACATCCATTCATTGCCAGATTGTACAACTATATAGGTCGAGGTTCATAAGCCTCGTCCATCTCATTCTAGGAACTGCATATTTTGTATACAGTTTATAGTGGAATCACAACACAGGTTGTTAAAAATATTGTCAGTAAATATGAGAATTCTTGCTGTGAAATTTCTATGCTGTTTAACCTAATAGAATTCGAATCCCTGAGAGAGCCAAGTACTGAGCTTTAGCATTCCATATTATACGTACGTATTTATAACCTCAATTTACTAATCAGGAAATCCTCCTTAGCCAACCAATTAGCACATTTTATATGACCTTCTATAGAGGAAGAGTACATAAGCACATCAATCTCTACGCAGAAAAAATTCTCAGAAAATTCCCCTTAGCCAAACAAATCACCAGTTACATGACCCTCTCTCTCTCTTTTCTCTATAAAAAAAAATTATGACATATCCAAGCTAAGGTCTAAATCACAAACCCTGACACCTTCTGTAAACAAACAGTCTCACCAATTCGATGTATCACTCCGCATCAGCTAATCCATGACCGCAATCATTTGCTGTTACACTCATAGTTCGCCGCACCTATTCATTTTATATAAGAGCCTCTGAATATGAGAACCCGCTCTCAAAACTTCCGACGAATATGCAGTCGCATACATTGTTACTCTCCCCGGTCATTCTCTCTCTTTCATAACCCTTACAACTGCAGACACTGACACACCACTGCACTGGGATACCAACTTAGCCACTTCATTTACTGGTTTCTCAGAATACCACTGACAGAACGTTACATAAATATTGAGTAGAATCTGTTTCTCACCCCTTTTCAAAGGCTGTCCTTGCTGGTGTTTTAAAAACAAGTTCGGAGAACACTGAGACCTTCCCGCATGCACAAAACTCGGCATGTTATTTTTCTAAGAATAAGTCAGGCAATATTACTAAGTTGCACTTCTTCCTTGCTGTTCACACGATTATTTTTAGAAAAATAACCAATGTTATAAAATATTATTATGTGCACAAATCTCTAAGCTCATTGAAAATTACAATGCATATTACTACAAAAAATGTTCACATTTATTTTGCCTTGCCATGTCACCAAGTTATTTTACGAAGTGCACTCTATTTGGCGGAACAAAAATCGTTATTAGGATGCTTGTCAAAATTTCCAACCACAATAAATTTACTAACTTCCTTTGTCATCATCATCATCAATATATTTATTAGACTTACAGCATTGCATATGGCTGTTTATGCCCATTATATATTTTATTTACATAAGATACAATTTACATAAAATCTACAAACATATTTCAAATACACTCCTATCTATATCATCCTTAGAAATATACATTACCATTTTGTCTAAAAAAAATGCAAGTAAAATATATTCAATTCGCATGCAAAAAAAAAAAAAAGCCAAATTTATGTAAACTGATTACTGATGCAAAAAATTAATCATAAAAATAAAGCAATAAGTACAAAAAAAAACATTGGGTTTAAAATAAGGCGTCATTTGCGGCAGCATATCCCATACTACAAATTTGCCATTATTTTACCTTACGTAATAAATCCTGTAACAACGCTGGATTTTCGTATGGATTATTTTACTCCTATAAGTTTGCAATACTTTCTGCATGCAGGTGGTTTTGTTTACAAAAAATGTCAGGGTTTGTGATTTGAACTATAGTATTATTAACATGACATTCTTAACAGGTCAACGTCACACGCACGCACACTCGGGGAATATTTGCAGAAGTTGACTTGTTAGGTTAGGTTAGGTTAGGTTAGGTTAGGTTAGGTTGGCCGTGTCCGGATTGGCAAGCGCTCCGTCCCGTTCTCTCCCGTTGCTCTCGCGTGCCATCGAAGTCACGTCCAAGTCATCCGAATCTACATGTCCCCTTGTAGTACGGTTGTCACTTTTCCCGCCAGGTGTCAGCCCCAAACTTCACCCACCACGCTCTGGGGCGCAGGCACACCGCACGAAAAATGCCAAACAAACATGACAATTATTTCCACCTATTTACTACTCATATTAAAAAATATAATAGGCTATTTTATTATTTACAATTTTTCTGCATTCAGTATTATCGATAAAATGTTAAAGTATAACTGAGTTTTACATCCTCTAATCAGTAAATGTTGTCTGTACAAAATAAAAATTAGAATATGGCTGCCAAGCGCAGGGTCACAGTGTTATCAAAAAAAAAACACCCCCATCCCGGTAGCAAAGTTACCTTTTTTTTTTTTTCTGTCGATTTTGGAGGTGGAGAATACGTGTACCAAGTTTTGGTGGTCCTGGGGCCAAGAGGTAAGAAGTTAGCCCACCTCCCAAAACTTTAATCACTCGCAACTTTTGAACAAATAGTCGTAGAAAAATCGGGTTTAGTGCATCGGTCGAGTCTCGGCATCCTCTTTAATCTCCTAACAAAAAAAAACATAGGTTGTCATGAAAGCAAATTTAACCCCCATCTGTCGAAAAATTTTCCAAGTCCAGCATTAAATTGGAAATATCTCGAAAAACAGTGAGAGAGAGAGATAGTGCAAAAATCCTCCCCGTTAACCCTTTTGTCTATATTTTTGATGCAGAGTACGTGTACAAAATTTTCGGAAGTTCTTGGAGGTCAAGAGTGGGCCAATTGCCAAAAATATTTTTGATCACTCGTAACTTTCGAAAAAATAATCATAGAGAGCTAGGATTTCTTGCATTAGCATCGTCTCGGTGTCCTCTGTCCTCCCATACCAAAATAAACATAGGTCGTCATGAAACAAAAAAAAAATATTCCAAAAATTTTCTAAGTCCAGCATTAAAAAAATCTTAAATTGCAAATATCTCGAATTTTTGACAAACAAAAATATCCCATAGGACAAAAACAAACACACAAAACTCTATAGAAGTGTGGTTATCTACACCCGCAGCCGTTAGAACCTTTTTGGGTTGGGCACCACGCACCCTGGCGGGGTTAGGGGGCAGAAATCCTAAAAAAAAAAAAACAATTATTATTTGTTTGTTTGCGTCACAATACGAAAATAATAAAAGCACCAGCGCACGTGTGTGCAGCACATCGTTCTCGCGAGAGAGGTTTACAAAAATCACAATATACATTGGTGCCGGGGACTTGGAAATAATGCGTATTTGCTCACCACTGCTGCCAGCTCTAGGTCTCTCTCTCTTACAGCAACATTGGCATCTCTATTTTTTTTAGTTGTAAGTGGGTTGCCAACTCTAGTTAATAATGCTACATACACACACGCACACACATACTGTGTTGCCATCCATCCATCTCTCTTTTACAGCAGTGTGTGTTTGTTGCCAGCTCTCCTTGCCCAGTGTGTGTAGGTTGGCAAAAAATTGTTTTATGCACTGTGGCAAGCCTCAAGCAAACTTGCCAGCTCTTTGTTTTAGGTTAGGTTAGATCGAATAAAAACCTTGGTAACTTTTCAAGTAAGATGTTGGTAACGTTGCAAGGCAAGTCTCAAGCAGTGTTGTCAGCTCCTTGTTTTAGGTTAGGTTAGGTTGGTTAGGTTGGTTAGGTTAGGTTAGGTTAGGTTAGGTTAGGTAGGTTAGGTTAGGTTAGGTTAGGTTAGGTGCAAACCTCAAGCAGTGTTGCCAGCTCCTTGTTTTAGGTTAGGTTAGACCGAATAAAAACCTTGGTAACTTTTCAAGTAAGATGTTGGCAATGCTGCAAGGCAAGCCTCAAGCAGTGTTGCCAGCTCTTTGTTTTAGGTTAGGTTGGGTTGGGTTGGGTTGGGTTGGGTTGGGTTGGTTAGGTTAGGTTAGGTTAGGTGCAAGCCTCAAACAGTGTTGCCAGCTCCTTGTTTTAGGTTAGGTTAGACCCAAAAAACCTTGGTGATTTTTTCGAGTGAGAAACTAACAACACTACGAGAAAATAAGGCTCATGCCTTACGAGAGCAAACCATTAAAGCAAGCCTCAAGCAGTGTTGCCAGCTCCTTGCTTTAGGTTAGGTTAAACCCAAAAACCTTGGTGATTTTTTCGAGTGAGAAACTAACAACAGTGCAAGAAAATAAGGCTCATGCCTTACGAGAACAAACCATTAAAGTGAGCCTCAAGCAGTGTTGCCAGCTCCTTGCTTTAGGTTAGGTTAAACCCAAAAACCTTGGTGATTTTTTCGAGTAAGAAACTAACAACACTGCGAGAAAATAAGGCTCATGCCTTACGAGAAAAATCCATTAAAACAAGCCTCAAGCAGTGTTGCCAGCTCCTTGCTTTAGGTTAGGTTAGACCCAAAAAAACCTTGGTGATTTTTTTGAGTGAGGAGTTGGCAACACTGCGAGAAAATGGAGCTCATGCCTTACGAGAGAAATCCATTAAGGCGAGCTCCACCGAGCTCCACTTTCGGTTTCTCAACCGGCCTGATTGTACTACTGATCTGCAAGTCTAAAATTGTCTAAATTACCTGTAGAAACCCAGGAATTTAGTTTTGTCAAAATAAGTAGGAAACCCTGTTAAGACCTTAACATATGGAAGGTTTTGTTGTATTGACACCATTAGGGAGTAAGGGGAATGTAAAATGGAGAATCCATGTGAATATTTATTGAATGCAACAAATAAGCTATTTCACAACTTCCTCCTTTTTACTTGTTATATTAGTGATATCAGTTTATTTTAAGAAATAGTGTAAGATGTTTTATTTTAAGTGGAATGCTACTTTGCATAAAAGTAACCCTTCCCTCAACATGAAAATACAGTAAATACATGCATGTCATAACTGCAGTTTTATTAGTTCCCATTTTCATTTTGGACTTTTTTTTTGTCAGTCACATGGTCCGAGTGCAATAGTTCATTTAGAATGTGATTGTGAGATGTACGTTTGTACACACACACACACTTAACATGCTGTATATGTAAACACGTTAACAGTGAATAAAAGTTGAATGTACGTAAGAGTAGTTTTGTCATTTTGCATTGTTTTATGTATTCATATGGAGCTGCCTCTGGGGCAGTTCTGATCTGAGTATGCGAGTGCCCTCCGTAAATTTCATCTTAATCATTCATTCTCGTTATTCTAGTTAGCCAAAAGTTGCTTAAAAGCAATGCTAAACATGGCAGGAATGCACCTTGTACCCTTTGAACTCTCCAATAATAAACGTTTGGGTGTATTCTCACATTGTGTTTGTCAAAAACAAATGTGTGTCCCCAGAATGTTTTCGTGTATGTGCACATCTCGATGTACATCTGTGAGTTTACTCCTGAAGAACTGAAAGAGGCTCATTCATACCAGAGATTGGGATACCATGGTAGCTTGGGTACCAATTAGCCTGAGCATAAGTGGACTTCAAAGTAGGACTCCTGAAGGTGTTATGTCCCTAAAGTAAGCAATATTTCATAATGATACCTTTAAAATGGAGAAATCATGCCATCTTTGTCTTTGAAAGACATGCACCATTTAAAATATTTTGTTTGTATTTTTTTTAAATTTTACAAACAAATCTCAATGATTTGCAATTACAGTGGAAGACTGATTTTTCCAGATTTTAAATTTCTCCACATTGTTTTACTTTCAAGGTCCCAAAAAAAGGTGACATTTTAAAAAAACTTCCTTATATATTACATGTTCCTACATGCTAAGTTCTTTAGTGTGTCCCCTGAAAAACACAAGGTTGCCCTGTAGTAGGATAGCAATTTGTACTTGTACATGTAAGATTTTTTTCTTTTCATTTAAAGATTAAGATTACTATTTTCAGATTTACATGTTTGTCTTGTTAGCAGTAGCATGTTAAAATGTGATATACAGTGGAACCTCAATTTTTAAGTTTTTCAAGGGACCAAGCTGGGAAATCAAAATGCAGGGAAATGTAAAATCAAGGAAAGTTTTAAAACATTTTGTTATGTTGGGGAGTTTGAAACCGGAAACGTAAAATTGGGGTTCCACTATATATATATACACATTGGAACTTTGAATTTATGTTCCCAGATTTTACATTTTCATGCATTATACATTCAACCTTGATGGTCCCAACATGCAAAATGTTATATAATTTTTCTGCATTTCAAGTTTTTCCACCCTGGTCCCCTGAAAAATGTAAAATCGATGTTCCACTCTATTAGGTATTGCTATTCTTCCAAATAATATGTGGTAGAGTACTCTACCAGATTATTATATTTTCTTGTTATGCAATTTTTAAATGTCAACTAATGCATACCCATGCCAAACAAAGTGCTTATGTGCAGAAAGATTTTTTTTTTACTATAACATGTCTGCTATTTGCTCTGGTGATGGACAACAAAAAACCAGTTTCATCAAAACTTCAAAAATTATTATTATTGTGGTGTTTTGCTGGGCTTTTGTGTGTAGAGCACTTAAAATAGGTGGTGTAGCATTTCATTTGTCATAGTCTATTGATAGCACATTTTCTAATTAGTTCTTTTTTTGAGGTGAAATGTTTGGATCTCCTACAAAGTTCGTTCACAAAGGTCTGTTACTAACATTCCACTGACTGCTTCTGTAGTGCTTTTCAAAACACAGGCATCATTGGCATCTTGTAACACTGCATGATCTGTAGGAGACTGGACCACTGCTTTCATGCCACTGATCTGAAACTCATCATATCTCCCGAGTGCATTGTAATCCGAAACAAACTCTTTTAACACCACTGGAATTGCCCATCAGCATTATTTCTCTGCCTTGTGACTGTAGTTGGGCAAAAAGAGAAAAAGAGGGGCTTACAGAAACCCAAATCGGACACAAATAACCACCTATGGATCAAAAGAACCACTCATACTAAACTCCTTTTATATATATTTATACAGCACCATACTTACGTGTGTATAATGCGCACCCTGCTTTTGGATAGGGACCCTGCTTTTGGATAGGGAAAAGCAACAATTATCCCATATATAATGCGCAGTACAATTCAGGTTCAAGAATGGCTTCCTTAGTTTTAGGTTGTAAATCTGTTGCTATACCGATGAAGAGCAATAGACATCATACCTATTCAAGGAGTCACCTGTTTCTATGTGGACCAAGAGGAGAATATACTCTTGTGCATACAATCAGCCGCCAACTCATGCTCCCCCATCTGTCCCTCCACTGTGTTTAGCACCCCAAGACTCACTTCTGGAACCACATTGCTTATTGGGTAGTAGAAGAAAGAAAGATCAAAATTATGTTATGGATTTGCAATGGTCAGGAAGTTATTTTCTATTTGTCATCCAATAAATACCATTGTGATACACATCCTGCATGACGCGAGGTGCGTGCACAAAATCCGCCAAAATTGCACCGCTTTTCTCGGTGTTACAAAACATGGTCGTTACAATGTGAAAAATCATGGGAAATGGCCAGACTTGTATGGTTTTTAAAATTATAATTAATTGCTCAAGAAACCAAACCTGGTAATTTGTATTTGCACCTGTTAATATATACATGTTATATGCAGTGACATAGTGAAAACATGTGTAATTCCATGGGGCTGTCCAAATTCACAGTTTTTGGGCGCAAACATTTTGGAAATAAGTGCGCATTATACATGAGTAAATATGGTAAATAAATTTCCTTTTTTACCCTACCCCTTGCCCCTTTCATCATCCCTTAATATTTGGATTGTGGAAAGGGAATAACTAAAAAAAAAAGCATTCAGTAACAATTGGCTATTCCCTAACTAGTTTGCCCCACCTTACCCATAAATGAACATGCTTTGTTAAATAACATGAAAAGATGTTATCTGTATTAATAATGTGTTGCTTTTGTGTGATAAGGTTCCTGTCCCACGGGCAGCAGTGGGTGTTGTCATTGGAAAGGGTGGTGACATGATTAAGAAGATACAGACTGAGACTGGAGCGTGGGTGCAGTTCCAGCAAGATTGTGACGATGGCCCTGGGGACAGGAGGTGTCTCTTAACAGGGCAGCCAGACCAAATAGAACAGGCTAGGAGACGGATTGAAGACCTCATCGACAGTGTGTTGGTAAGCAGTTACACACCTCCTGTAACCATTGCGAATGAAAGCAGATGGTCTTCATTCTTGGGAGGGCAACAGTAGTGTCGGGGAGACCTTATTGTGTGTGCCACAAATTCAGAATTCGCATGACAAAAAATAAAAGGAAATAAAGTGAGACATGCTTGTTGCCTCGGATGACACGATGGCTTCGAAATTTTGCTTCATGCCCAAAAGTCAGTGGAATGTTTCAGAGCTTTTTCATTTTGTTTCGGTATTGTCATCTGGAATCCAGAATGTCTGCCAATGATTATGGGAATGTGGTGAGGCAGTCCCTGAAATTTGATGTGGACGTACCTGGGGGAAGAGGGTAAACTTTTAGTTTGCCGCATTACCAGTTTCTTTTCGTCTTTCTCCCTCCTTGCACAAAGATGGTTGTCTTCAACTCCACAGTTTAAGTGGTGCTGATATTTCAGTCTGAAATGTGTAGCCAGAAACAAAGTGAAGAATGGATTTTGGATCATGCTTCTGGTAAAGTGCTTCTGAGAATGGAAGGTAAGACAGTGGCTACTACTTCATTCCTGTAAGCGTGCAAAACTGTTTTTGATCATTATCTTATAGTGTTAAAGCTAGAATTAGCACTATAGTTATATTCTCCTATAACAACATACGTTAAGTAATAGACAATTACTAAAGCAAGCAAGCATGTCATTCGTTATTATTGAAATAGCACATGATAGAGAGGTCGTAAAATATCATATAAATGCTTATTCTGAAGATCCAGGTAATGGAATAGTGGCATAAGTCTGTGATATTATATATAATAAACTCTAGTTATAGAAACTGAAGCTCTAGTAGTGTGTGGGCGCATGCACATGCATGTGTATGGCACAGAGGGGTGCGATATAATATGTTGGGAGTAAATTGAGTAAATAGATATACACATTATGATGTATCTTAGTATACATGTTATAGATTTTTTTTTTAGTCCTTAAGTTAAAATAATGTAGGCTACTAATGTACCTGTGATTTATATCTAGTAAATAATTTTGCAGTGAAATACAGTGTTGAAGCAAAAGTAATCACATGGTAAATACATCATTACCACTATGTGATTATTTGATCAGCTTGGTTGTATTAAAGACTTCTTGAAACTGATGCATGCCAGCTTTCAGTATTAAAATAATAATTTATTAACTTAAGGAGATTACAATTGAAGCAAACTGTATAAATCAGGGATTTTTGTTTTCTTCATTATTGTTGTAACAATTACAAAGTTTTTCTGTTGTGTGCTGTACCACAAAGCTGTTTTTTTAACAATGGTTGCAAAAGTAGAGCTTTATCATTAATATACCGGTTGAAAATATAAAATGAAACAATTTAAAAAAAGTATGCACTAAACTGATTTCCTCTTTTTTATCTTTATACATGTGAAAAATGTGATTTAGGCAAGAATGCCTAACCTGTGAAAGCCTCTTGGTAAAAAATGAGTAATGATGTATGCAGTTCTAGCTTTCTTAAGAGATAATGTGACATAAGATCATGATTGCAACATTGTCTTTATTGCAATAAATGCATTTGCGCAAACATTGAACACAACTTTTAAATTATCTTGGAAAAAATTCAGGTGGGCATTGTTTGTTGTATATGTATTTCTTCACAACCTTCTTAGGCCTTGGAGAGAAGCGGTGTGGAAGGACTAATTTCTTCATCTCCGGATCATAAAGATATGCCCAAATTTCATAAGGTCACCAGATCAGGAGAGAACTTTTCATGATTGGCTACAAGCTCGTCCAACAGATTAGAGCAGATATTCACTCTTATCCACTTTATTTTGGGTGTCGACTGGTACCAACTTTGCAAACACTTTACAATCTTCTGTCACCTTCTGCATCTCATTGAGACCACAGTCCAGTTGTGCACAAAGCTCTAGAATTCACATGACACTTATCTTCTCCCCTGGCTTATTCATGGCTTCCATTATCCTTCTGTTAATGTTTGTACAAAAACATCCTCTGCACCTTGTGAGATGCTGTACTAAACTTGTCTAGTCTGGTGTGCACTGTAATACTGGGTAAATTACAAGAGTGCTATTCGGAAATCAAACTTCCCGAGAGGCATGAAATAAGGAAAACATATATTTGTTATACATGAAAGTTGCACATGTGAACTATTTTACAACATAATTGCCATCTAAATTCATCAGGCATTTGTCAGTGAACACACTTTCTTCTGTATACCCTCGTTGCCACCAGGGAATCTGCCATTCTCAAACACCATCCATCAGCTCCTAATTTTGGTACCCATCTTGCACAAAACTTGATAACCCAGCCTCACAGGCTGTCTCATAGAGGGGGTTGCCCAATTTCAGGAAATTCTTGACTCTTTGTGTACTGTATATTGTGAAGTGGCAGTATTCGTAAACCATGTTATCCACTCATTCAAGGTCATCCAGCACAACAGACTGTCTTCCTTGTCCTCCTTAATCACACACATGAGTTCTTCCCTCTTGAAATTTCCGGCACCATTTCCTGACACAACCTTCACTCATGACTTTCTCTCCATGCATGACACTCATTCTACAAATGATTTCAAGCTTCCAGCTGCGCTATGGGCTTGCACCTGCAAAACCATATTACACCATTAACCTCGCGGGAGCATCTATTGTACCAGCAATGGTTTTCTGCCCACTACACACCAAGCCTAAAAACACTGTGACCAACCACTTGACATGCCGTGAGTCAACACGTGACAGCTTATTTCTGTTCATGCACCTTCATCAGACATTTTTACAATATTATAACTGCTACATTCATGAAACTAAGAATAAATGTCTGATGGAGGAAGTATGTGTTCTTCCGAAAGGTTGTAAAATTTTGGGTTTATAACCTTGTACGAACCATAAACTACAGGAGAAGTAATTCTACAATACAAGCAACAGCAATACGTATATGAACGTATTTTTCGGCCGATTTTCCTGGGAAAAGGGTCATTACTTGGAGAGGGTCGTTATATTCGGGGACGTAGAATCGAGACTTGACTGTAATTGACTTTCATAGATTATCGTTTTTTTGTTTTTGCAGGATGACAGGAGTCCTAGAACTGCAAAGTTACTTTGATAATCTTTAGATACTTCTTAGAGAAAAAAAAAACAATTAAAATCTTGTGTTGTTGCTTCGAAGGACATTTCCGAAATGAGTTTGTTAAATGTAGTAACAATATTTGACATTCCAGTATGTCATATCTTTATATGCATATAAATTAGGGATTGGACGGATTAATCGGTATGGGCTGATATAGGCATATTGGTGTATCAATTTATCGATAAAATTACCGATTATTTTACCGATCCGATATATCGATTATTATCTGATAATTTAGTGCAAAATTTTGCCATTTTGTTGTAATTTTTATGGATAATATCCATGCCCTACTTTCCAAAAAAGTAAATGTCTAAATATGCAATTTATCTTGCACTGCAGTCACCTTGAAACACACACTTATTAAAGAGGTCAGTGAACCTTTCAGGTTCTTCAAGGACAATTTCTAATTTTATATCGGATCGGTAGAATATCGGTATCGGTAAATTTTATATCTGTACTTTACCGGTATCTGCCAAAATTTCATATCGACCCATCCCTTATATAAATAAACAAAAAAGAGAAAACTATTTGTATATTTGCCATGTGGTTCTGGTTTTGTTCCAAACCAGCCATCCTGAAATGGTTAAATTTGTTTGAATGTAACCATTTTAAGATGTAGGACCATATAGTCTGTTGTTCAGAGACAACAG
This sequence comes from Lepisma saccharinum, assembly GCF_977018435.1. Lineage (NCBI taxonomy): Eukaryota > Metazoa > Arthropoda > Insecta > Zygentoma > Lepismatidae > Lepisma > Lepisma saccharinum. The sequence goes on from NW_028143149.1 coordinate 126,616, forward strand.
CTGAACCTAAATAGAAATCACTCCATGGTCCTCTATGTTGGTGCCATTTTCTTGCTTCGGCATGGAGTCAAAAACACATGCAAAGTTGTCTGGCTGTTATCACAAATTGGATGTTTTTTGTAAAATTTTCCCAGAGACATGTACAATATTTGCGAATTATGTTCACTAATAACTGTTAACGATATTCTTTCCAGCGCAGGGACAATGAGATGGGAAGAGGACGAGGTCGAGGTGGCCCTCCACCACCTTTTGATAGAATGGGTCGCGGAGGACCAGGGGGCGAGTATGGTCCCGGACCAGGAGGGCCCGGTGGTTGGGACAGAAGACCAGGAGGAATGCAGCCACCCAACCAAATGGGTGACAAGCAAGAAGTTACTTTCACTGTACCTGCAGCCAAGTGTGGAATAATAATTGGTAGAGGTGTGTAGACACAAATATTTAAAATATGCTGTTGCCTATTTCATACATGTTTGCAAAACATCAAAAAATACAGTATTTCAGAGAGGCTTATGATTGGTTCTGAACCTTTGGCCATTTTTGTGCATTCTTATGATTGGTTCTGAACCTTTGACCATTTTTGTGCATTAATGCCAATGTATAGAACTGAAAAATTTGTACTGTTATCATTTCTGGTCCCATTGAAAGGAAGGGGAGGGGGTTCGTGCGGCATTAGTTCTTTACTAACAATTCCAGCCATCCTCCATGAATGAAATGCATAGGAATATTGGGCATCACTTATGCTACAATTTGGTTATTGATTGGTAAGTCTGTAATGTATTGGTAAAACCCATTGCTGTAATATATCTATAAATAGGCTATAATGTAGCACAAATTTGCCATTTAATTATTTTTATGAATAAAAGTATATTTAATATACCTGTTCTTGTAAGTACCGTATTTATAAGTTAATTACATGCAATTCCAGAAAAGTTCACATTGTACATGCACAAACACTGTTAATACTGAAAAAAAAAAATTGTTCAGAGACTAAAATATAGTACCCTTACAGTGATCCACATATTTCTGATTTTGTTTTTTTGGCCAAATTTCACCAAAATTGTTGTTCTTAATGTGCATCATGAGATATTGAAAATTATTAAAAAATAGTTTTTCTTGTATGTGCGCATTGCTTGCATTGTAGAATTATTTTCCTGTAGTTTACGGTTATTACAAGCATAAGAAAACAGTTTTTCGTTGTGACGTTTCAGATGTGATCAAAATATTTTTTTATCTGAAATAAAAATAAAACAGACTGCTTCTTTTCACAGTTAGGTTGCTATATTACAACAATGTAACATTGACAACATCCATTATATAACGGATTCTTTTTGTTGAAAAAATTGCTAACCATTGTTATAACTGTATCTTTAGTCAATATTAAAATAAATGATTAAGGGAGCGTGTGTTCTCCTGAGCAACTAAAAATTGTTTTCTTATGCTTGTAATGACCATAAACTACAGGAAAATAATTATTAAAAAATGTATTAGGATCATGCCAATAGGGGTGTTGGGTTGAAGCCCAATGTGAAAATGGGATAAATAAATATGCCCACATGCCAATAGGGGTGTTGGGTTGAAGCCCAATGTGAAAATGGGATAAATAAATAATATGCCCACATTAGGGGATTATGGATTGTTACCAACAATGTTATTGGTCTTTGTGCAGCATCATGTAGACAATTAGAGAAATACTTGGAAAGAAGTAGCAGGCTCCAAATTAAAAAAGAAAAGGGCACTTGGGAAGCCCTGGCCTTTAGGAGGCTACTACTGCATGGAGTTTCATTTTAGTTTAGTTTAAGTGTTTAGATGAAATTGTTGAATAAATATTGATGCAGAATCATAGTTAGATCAGTCAATAGTGGAGAGATCTATAATCTGTATGAAGAAAGTATCAAGCATTTCCACCTGTGACTTAGTCATCTAGTAGGACACTAGTAAGTGTCTTGCCTGCAGGAAGGCTATATCAGGGTACTGAACTTCTAAAGTTAGTCAACTAAATTTAATAACTTTTCAGTTTCACTGAAATGTCACTACATTATATCCACAGTAAGACTGAAGCAGATTAATCAGGACAATATTGATCAGTCTTTATCAAAAATTTCTGTAATCTGAAACTTTCTCACATAAATGTGGTTTTATTTCTCCGGTATAAAACTAAAATTGGCCTACATTTTATGATTTTCTAAATAATGGATCTCATTTGTAGGACAAACTTCCACCAGAGTAAGTAATTACACATTTGAGTTAACTAATAATTGTGGATTGTATTTTGGTGTGTATATTATATTCTGTTTACTATTCCTCCATTAGGTGGTGAAACAATTAAGCAAATCAACCAACAAACAGGTGCACACTGTGAGCTGGACCGAAGGCCACCACCCAATCCTAACGAGAAAGTGTTTGTCATTCGAGGTGCTCCAGACCAGATAGAACATGCAAAGAGGCTCATTACAGAGAAGATAGGAATGGTAACTATTGAAATCTGTTGCATGCACACACAACATTCCCCCAATCTTGAAACTAGCACACTATTGGCTGAGAAAATGCCTTGGTATTTGTAAAGCGAGATAAATTATAAGTTCATGGTGTGGTGCAGTAATATCTTTCAGGATATTATATTAAAAATTGCTTTGGTTTTGAATGTTTTTTCTTATTCTTGTGATATAAATTTCAATCTCTGCTTTTGTTAACATAAATTATGGTCTAATCCATGTTGAGGAAGGCACCAAATCTAAATTAATGTTGCAAGAGTAAGAACAATATTTGTATTAAAATATATAGTCAAATGTAGCCGGAGTAGTTGTTTATGAGTAGTAAGTATAGTTACAATTCTGGAATAACAATTTCTTAATCATATTGTAGCAGTTGTTTGGATAACTTTCCAAACACACCAACATAAAGCTTTACATATTACGATCCATATTCCAGTTTCTTTGCACAGACTATTACATGATAACAGTTTTTTTTTCCTTCCTCTAGAGCAGTTTCCTAATAGTTATTATTTTATATTATTTATTGTTTTATTCCTAGTGTAACAATTTTGAAATGTTTTGCATTATATTTTAATTATGGCTGAGCCTATATCCATAAAAATGCCAAAACTCTTAGATTCCTTCTGATACTGAGTCTTGAAAATGTAACAGATATTATTGTGTATATATTGCATTCCAATTATATGCATCAACTTGCTTTAAAATATTCAAGAAGTAGCATCAAAATATTAAAATACCCAGTATGTAAACAAAAAAAATGCATTTTTCTCCTCAATGTTGGTGCAAAATAAATGAAAGCTTCAAATTTTGCACAATTTCAAGGATAATAAGACTGAAAATGCTGTGCAGACATTGGAAAAGACACAAATGCCAGGCATCAGTATATAAGTTGCAACGGATACTTTCCTCCTCCTTACCTATGCACTGGCATTGATATTGGCTCATCCCCAACTGCTAATTCTTGTAAAGGCATAAACTTCTATTCATATGTTCTCCATAATGTTTTGTGCTTATTGTAAGAAGAGATCTGATTTTGTAACCTTTTTTTTATTACACATATTTTTGTTTCACAAGATACTATGTCAAAACATAGTGAAGATGAATTTTGTCACTACTTTAATAACATGTGTAACGTGTAAAAATTACTTAAATTTTACTCATTATAAGAAGGTAAAATAGCCTTCAGCAATACTAAAGAGTCCAGAGGTATGCTGATTATGTATTTGTTACCAGTTCCTATGGGAGCATGAACAGGCTGCTAAATTGAAGCAGAATGTGTATTTTCAGTCCCAGCCGGGGCCTGCCCCACCTCCGACGCAGTATCCTATTGGTCAGGGTCCTGGACCTGGTGGGTAAGTATCAAGACAGTCAATGTTGTTACTTTGAAATTTACATGTATAATTTGGTAAAGGTGTAGTGGTATCATGTAGGTTCATATAATCAGGGTGGCGGCAGACCTGGGAAACCGGGAAAAGGCAGGGAATTTTGTTTTGAATTTTTTTTATGTGATTGAATGAATGTACCAGGCATTTGCTTTGAAAGATGTTATGAAGCATTACATGGGAACAGGAAATCTTGTTGCTAAGTCTGAGCATCAACTTTTAGGTCTCTTTTATACACAACACAATTACAGTGCCAGAAACTAGTGATGGGAGGTGGGGGGGAAGAGATTTCCGGAGGGGCAGAAAAAATAAACCTCTAAATATTACGTGGGAAATGCATTGAATTATCATTTTTTTCTTGTCTGCATGGGAGTAGTAAGGGCACAGGACTGTCAACAAATAGAGGGGATGGGGGATGTCGTAGTATGGCATTTTGTCTGACATTCTGAAGGAACATGAAAACAAATAAGGGCACTACGCAACTCTGTAATTTGTCGAATGTCGTGATACAGCATTTGTCAGATTAGCATTTTAAGCTCAAATGATGATGGTTTTTGTTGGATATCGCCATCCGACTAACATTGAACTTCGACAAAATGTCTCACTACAACATCGACAAAAATCACATGCATGACACTCTTATGAAATTGATTGTTTTTGGATGTCTTCAGACTTCAACATCTGACGAAAATGAGCCTTGTACATCAGTTTGTCTGCTGTTCTACCACATTTCATTGAACAAACGTTTTGGCTCTGTTTAAGCATGCAATTTTTGTCGAACGTAGCAGTTTGATATTTGTCATTCTGCGACATCCAACAAGAATTGCATGCATTGCGCTCTTACGAAACAGATGTTTCTTGGATGTTCCAGTATTGCTTTTGTTATCGTTTACGACGTTGTCAGATGGAACATCCAACAAAAATCACATGCATAAACTGAGCCTTAGTCTGCTGCTGGAATTTTATTACTCTTCTGGCTAATTTAACCTAATTTAATGTAGCAATCCCTACAAAGGTTTTTTTTCCCCTTGTCTTAATACTGGTTTTGCACAAGTTACAATGCGTTTACAACGACATTGAACTATTCTTTGATATCAAGATGAATCCAACAAATCAAGATATATATATGTTGAATAGTATCACAAATAGGTGAAACAAAAATCTGCATTGGTAAACGTTATAAAAATTTGACAAGTGCATGTTTTCTGCAACATTCATATTACAATTAACACCCCCCCCCCCCCCCTCTGTCCTGTCTGTTTAAACTCATGAGAGATGGATATTAATCTGTCACTGAGTCAAGGTAATGTGCAATGTTATGAAATAAAATACTAACAATAAATATGTAAAATTTTAATATTATAATTACACAAATCAGTGTTAACTGCATATCACTTTCTTCAGTAATTGAAATTTCTCTGCCAGCCCTGCTAAATTGTCACATTTCATCTACTGATTTATACAAGGGACATGCATGAAGTAAGTTCCAATTAGCAGGTACATTGCTTGATTTTTTGCAAACGTGATAAAAGTGTAAAATGTTAATTGCTGCGAAGTAGTGTTTATGAATGTGCAGAGATGTCTGGACACATTTTCCACCCATTCAAAATAGTGAAATAATGTGAATATGGCATAAAATGTGAATTGTTGGCATTCTTCACCAATTTTAAAAACTACTTAACGAAAAAATATCTTGAAATGTAACGTTCTTTTATTATTTTAGGCTTATAGAAACAAAATGTGCCATATTTGTGTGTAGAGAACGTGCAAGATTTCCAACATTTTTATCCAATAAAATACCATAATTCATGTTATACATTGAAGAATACCTATATACACATTAAATCTCATATTTCCCACGATTTTTTTAACTTCTATCAGAACAATTTGCTCCACAGAGCAAAGTATCGGGGTTCTGACAGGAGATCAAGTGCGTATCTACAGTCACAGGGGAGTCGTAACACCGGCATGTGTAGAGCGAGAAATAATGGTAAATATCTTTGTTAAAAACTGTCGCGAAGATATGTAGACAATGTGACCTACAAAATAAAATGATTGTTTAAAAGCACAATGGAAGTGTACGTTTTGCTATGTTTGCAGGAAAATGTTTTAAAATAAACACAAATTTTGGAAAATATAAAACTAAAAAAAAAAACTAAGATAATGCTAATTTTTGGTGCCGTAATATATCGGTATGTCATGTAAGATTGATTTCTTTAAAATTGTGGGTGTGTTGCTACATATGGTCATTTTGCACCCTTCATTATATATCGAGGAAAATCCGCTTATCTAAAACCCTTAGCTTAAAATTTAAAAGGGGTATGGAAAATAACTTTCCCAAAATAACCCAAGGTATCAAACTCTCACAAAGAGGCATAGGTTATGTGACCTACAATTTGAAACAGTACTTTGAAAACACCATGAAAGTATGAATTTAGGTATATGCCAGAAATGCACTAAATTGAAAATGTAAATGGGAAAGGGGGGGGGAGAATGGCACAAATTTAGAAAAAATAAAGATCCCTACCGATTAGGCATAAATAAAACAAGAATATCAGTAGTAATTTATTTTACTTAGTTGATTTAGTTTATAATTGTCAGGGGAAAATTTAATTTTTGTCCTGGAAGAGTCTGGGAATTTCATTTCTGCTTGTTTGTAGCCACCCTAATAGATAATTATGCAATTGATTTCATTCAGTGTGTGGAACCTTTTACTGGCATGATATTATTTTTAGGATAGAAAATATCATTTATTGTGTTCCCATTAATGCATAAAGTTTACAAACCCCTTTCATGAAATTTTTTTCATGGTTTTGGTATCAGTACAATTCAAATAAGACACAATATACGATACATTTTCATTTTTACACTGTATGTAAGAGATACAGTGCGTCCGGTAAATCGGACACTGTGCACTACGATCACTTCCGTGTGTCCATTAAATCGGACACTGTGCACAATGACCACTTTCATGTTTTGTCTATAAATAGCTGTCCCAAGGAAAAAGTATTGCTGTGCAAAATATGTAACCAAAAGAAAATAAAACACTTAAGATCAGTCATGTGCAGTGGCGGATATTGGGTTCCAAAACCGGGGGGGCAGAGGGGGCAAGGTGCCAAATGTAGGGGGGCAAAGACAGTATATTTCCCTTTGCAGATTAGGTTTATAATAGTGCAGGTGCAAAAGTGACGAAAAATGGGGGGCAACTACCCCCCTAATCGTCGCCACTGGTCATGTGTATGTTTGCATAAATACATACACATATTTCGAAGAAACAATACAAATGGAAACATTTGCAATAGAAATCAACAAATATACACAGAATTGTTATTATTACAGTATAGAACACAGTGGTCGGATATCAGATTGTATCTGTGCACAACTGGAAATCTATCATGTAACCACTACTAGAGCTTTTTTGCCCAGTTCTTGAACCCAAACTGGATCAACTTTCCTCTAATGAACTGTTTTGCGTAGTGCCTCCCGTAGTAAGGAATCATACTCTCATCGATGGAAAGTATTTCGTCCACACCCCAATGCTGTTCGAAAGATGAGGAAGAAAAGTTTCTCGAAATATGGCCGTATCTTGTACAGACGATCGGACTCATCTATTTGTGAATTGTCATTCAAATTAATATTATGCAGAATAGTCTCAAACCGACCACAAGGAATGATTTCAGAAAGTATCGAAGGAGTATATTTTTCTTTTGACCAAAACATACGTCTGTTTGAATATGTTGTAAAACCTGACAACAAGAGACCACCAAGAACAACAAGAAGTTCTTCTTTCGTCAAATCAAGACAATATGTTTTTGCGAAGCATACAATTTGGATTGATTTGTTATAAGATTTAGCATGTCCTCATCAAAAAATAAATTATAAAAGTCTAATGGTGATTCACAGTTTCGTGCTTCTTCAGATGGTTCAATAGAGCAGCACTCAGTTTGTAATTAGATTGAAGGTAGACTTTTCTTCCACAAGGGTCTTGATTTTGTCTGAAGACGTATTCTACTTTTTTTTGAAGCACCAGTGTTATGTGTAGTGGTAGATGTAGATGCTACATTACTGGATGAACCTTCACAATCAACACAACTTCATATCTTAGTTTGCACCTCACAAACACTCATTAGCGTATTTCGCCAAAAATTGTTTAGTTTGGCCGCATGCTCATTATCAGATTTATCACTGTCTTCGTCTGTATCCTTGCCATCCACTGGTGGTGTAACATAAATGAGTTGTTCCTCCTCCTCCTCCATATCTTCATTCTCCATAGTAGTCAAAATTTGATAACACACACACACTAAAGCACAAACACGCACACTAATGCACAAACACACACACATTCACAAACTAATGCATAAACATGCACACATTCACACACTAATGCATAAACATGCACACATACATGCATATATACATACACACACTAATGCACACACACACACACACACACATAAACATACACACACTAATGCACAAACACACACACACACACACACACATACACATATATAAACATTGACAATGTCTAAACATCAAAGGTATCGAAAATTTTACAGGAAATGGAAAATCTGCATAAAGTGCTCAATGAGCACAGAGTCCGATATATCGGACACTATATTTTCTCTCGCAATAGCAGCTCAGGGATAAAACTAATGCACAAATTAGTGTTAACATTTTTTATTACTAATGTCTCTTACGCATATTTGTCAAAACACATCTCGGATAAATGTCAACTACTACATATGAATTGAAATTAGCTTTCCCGTTACGCAGAAACGTATTACAGCTCACTCTCCATGCTTCAATCCCCTACAATTTGGCGGGAAATTTTCAATGTTGCCAAACCCGTGGGGTGACATATGCATCACAGAGGTACCAAAGAACTAGATTTGATAAATATAACCAATTAAAGTGAAACAGTGTTACAGAAAATGCAAATATGTCAGTGTCCGATTAATCGGACACCATGCATTAATGGGTTAAATGAAACAAATTTTCAACTACATTGCATCCGTAATAAAAGAAACTTGTCATGTGAAACTCAATTTGTATAGATAATATTCTGGATTTCCTGTACTATACAATCAGTTTTCATCATTAAAAATATGTATTTATTTTGTTTTGTAGCCAGCAGCCACCTCCACAGCATTATGCACCTCAAGGTTGGGGAAATGCATACCAGCATTGGCAGAATCAAGGACATCCTAATGATCCAAGTAAGAATCTTTTTACCCTTAAGATTTATTTTTGATGAACAGGTAAATAAGTGAACAAGTAAAATTATATGCAAACAAAGAAGCGTATCACTGCCGTATTGAAAATGTTGAACTTGAAGTTAATGCTTCACCAAGTTCAGTTATTGTGTGCAACTAAGCATGGATATTTTAGAAAAGTGTCTGAAATTTTACTTCGGGAACCTTTCATTTCTTGGCCGAAACAGGTAGAGAAGGCACTCGGCCAACAAAACACTTTTTTGGCAAATTTTATTGCATCTGCACGGGTGGGAAACATATGAAGCGGGAAATGGGAGTTACGACATTTGTAAGAACGAGATTAAATTTTTGCATAAACCTATATGACAAAGCATTAAGCAGGTTGACGATCTTTAGTTGGCCTATGTGACATTGATTATCTGTACAGTTTCCCTTTTTTATGAAGTCCTACAGGTCACAAGAAACAAGTTTCGAATGAAAGTGGTTACTGGAAGTTGTCTGCAAACAGGTCAAGAGTTTCTCGCTCACGGGAAACTGCTGAATCTCAAGCTCGGAGCTAGATAGGTGGGCAAGACTTTCAGGTGCCACGAGTCTTTCTTTTGGAACAATTCTGCGATCTTATCGCTCATTTCTCATCTGGCACTGGTGAATATTTCCAAGGTGGCAACCTGCCATACACATCCAGCGGACATTTTAGGCTGCTTCCCCCAAGTAGTCAGAAGCTCTTAGGACAAGGAAACATGTCAAGGTCAAGTTAAAAAACATCCAAGCTCTCTCCACATTCAATCTTCTCTTGTTGACTTATGCAGGTGTCTACTTCGAATTAAGCGAAACCAGTTTTTCCAAAGTGTCTTCTTGTAAACAACTTATTAAAAATTATCCGTATTTTGATTTATCTATACCCAAATACATTAAAAATCCTATCTTATGGGGTGGGGAATGGGAAACACTTTGGATTAAAGGTCATTATCATCATCCTTCGCAGTTTCCTGCCTCTTGCTGGTGGTAGAGTACTGCGATTAAAGAAGGGCTAATTTGAAGCAGCCAAGCTTCTTCCTTCAGTTACAACTGGCGGAAAGAATCCAAGGTTTTTTTTTCCATATAACTTTCTTAAGTAGCTATCAGACTGAAGTTTCATATGGCATGGGGAGGTTCACACTAAAATGACAAACGACACTACCTACCACAAACCGCTTACAAATGGGATATGTATTTTCCCCTACAGTATGTATAAAGCATTCACTGAGAATGGTCCAGTTTTAGTGACAGGCAAGCAGGAAGAGACAGCAGGAGCTTATTACTCTGGTATGAAGGGTTGCATTTATTTATGAATATTCGTTTTGAAAGTGGCAAGTATTGCTTGTTGTTTGCCACTTGTCACTTGGGTCTGAAAGCTACCTTAGAAGAGGGGCAAAATGTGGGAATCTGCTGTTTTTTTTCTTGGGGGGGGAGGACAAAGTAGGGAGATATAGACTTTCATTGTATGTGGATAAAACCAAATATTTTTGTAATGATATATAATGCCTATATATCACATTGTTTCTTGGTAGTTGTAAAGATTTACAGTTTAATGTGTCCTGTAAATGTAATATGTAAGGAACTTTTTCTTAATAGATGCTGGTGGACAGGTTCAGATCAACCCACAAACAGGACAGCCTGATTACAGTTCGCAGTGGGCTGAGTATTACCGGTCATTAGGAATGCGTAAAGAGGCTGAAATGATAGAACAGCAAGCAAAAGCTAACAAGGTAAGACACCAGTTCAGTAAAGTCTGTAGGTTAAGGCTCTGCGGGACCTTTGATCACCGCCAGGGCAATTTTTCAAAATTTTTCTCCTTTCGAAAAGCCACTTATCACATTCCAAAATTTGAAAAATTACGTAAGCTTAGAATTTCTTCTAGAGCATTAACATGAAGTTCCGTGTGGTTTGCTTTTGCTGTTATCTAGATATTATCAATAGTTTTGTGATTACATAAGTCTATTAATCTATGAGAATATTTTGATAATAGCGAAAGCAAAACATCCAAAAATTCATATCAATGCTTCGGAAGAAATTGTAAGCTGATGTAACTTTTCAGATTTTGGAATGTGATGGTGGTTTTTCATAAGATGAAAATTTTAAAACATCTGCCCTGGTGGTGGCCAAAGGTCTAGCCGAGCCTTGTTGAAACTTTTCAGTTTTAACAAGTGTGATTTGTAGCATGCACAAGAATTCCTTTTTAAGAATGTTTTCCAGTATTTAATCATGATTTACATGGGTGATAAAATTAGATTCTGATCTGATAGGGTCACAATCATATTTTATGTTAAACAGAAACACCTATCGGATTAACAATTCTGGATTCTAGAACTTGGACTTCCAATTTAAAAATAAACCAGTAAACAGCACAAAAATTAATCAAAATTTAGTTTATTCAATTTTTTTCATGTGAGATTTCAATTTTTTATCATAAGAAAAGAAAGTGCAGGTATTTTTATTTTCCAAATGGCCACTCTCTTTGAAATTCTACAAATAAAATACTTGTGGTCTTTTTAAATACAATTCTTAATTTTCAGATTATCAAAAGGTTCTTCTTAACAATTTTGTGAAACAACTTTTTCCTGGGGTAGTCCTACAAATATGAAGTGATGATGTCCTTTAAACTGTGGATGCAGAATTGAATAAGCTAAATTTTGATGTAACTTGTTGTTACATAGGCCTACTGGTTAGTTTTTAATTTGAGCTCAAACTAGAGTTTAATTTTTAATCCGATGGTAGTTTCACGAGTATGGTAGAAGCGTGTACTTCCTGCTTTTTAAAATAAAAAAAAAAGAACATTTCTGTGATCATCAGTCCAGATGTGCATGTGTTTTAACCTCTCTTTATTTTGTTACCCTGATGATGGGGAGAGAATCTTTCCAATTGTTGATAGCATTGTGGCTTTTTATTTTTCACCCTTTTTCTTGTTTAACTCATAATATTCTACATGAGGAATCTTCTCACTTTTGGGGTTTTGTTTAAAGTGTGATCCGAACCACTGTGAGTATATTCTCATATTTGAAGCAATGTATGACTACATTTGTAGTCTATATGGTAGAAAATTGTGCTTTGAAGTACATTTGCATTTGGAAATAATGTGCTTTTAAAGTAATTCACTTGAATTGAAAAGTACATTATTCATAGTTGAGTTCTGTTGCATTGTTCTCCTTCAGAGTATGCAACCACAGCAGCCTCAGCAACAAATGCCACAACCAGGCCCTCAGCCAGCTGCCACCCAGAACGGCCAACCAGATTACAGTGCTCAGTGGGCCGAGTATTACAGGTCAATTGGCAAAATAAAAGAGGCAGAAGCAATCGAAGCGCAGATGAAGGCTGGAAAGGTAAGTACATGTCTCAGGTGGAATCCCATCTTGTGAAACCGCAATGATATATTGTGTGTTTACAAAAAGAAGCATGTGCTAACTCTTACCACGACAGAGACTGAAGTTTCACCACACTTTAAAAACCACAGCACATGGAAGTGGTGAATTGTTAGTTTTAATTAATTTTAATTAAAGGGTAGGGGAGAGTGCTGTGGTTTTTTAAGTGTGGTGTAAGTTTAGTCTCTGTCAAGGTATGAACAGTATTGAAATAGAAATTCGTTGCCTCTTTTTTTTAAAGTGCATCCACACTCGTCAGAAGGGGGTGATATTTTCTTTTGAGCAAGTTTTCCATGTCTTAACAACAGTAGAATATTGCCTGTGTTGTCATAATATTATGCCAGGGATCCTAGGTTGGCCGTGTGTTTGTGTCCTTTTATCAGTTAATTTCAAAACAACACCATTGTTAGGTTTTCTTTTACGAGAACTATCAATAGGATCCTCTTGTCATCGAAATTTTGAAAGGCATTCAAGTCTCTTTAAATATTTGATATTCAGCCAATATTCATTCATGCATTGGAAATCAATTTGTCACATCCTAAGGTACATGTCAAATACTTTACACAGTTTATACTTCCATAGTGAAGTCTAATGCAATGACAGTTTTAACAATAATATAGAATAGGATTGAACTGATCTTATTACAGAAGAACTTTCAGGCATTCTGAGCTTTCACGATCGCAAATGAGCTCTGTAACACTTCCATGGTGCCTAATTATTCTGGAAATCGTTGCTTTTTTTGTGTGTGTAAACACTGAATTTTGTGATTACATAGCATGTATTTTCCTATTCTGATGTAATTCTTGAATATTTTAAAACAAACCTCCCTGTAAATTGAGACACATAATTGGATTGGAATACTTGCACACTAATATCAATCAATATTTAAACAACTTTTTAAGTTTCTAAGTACAGTAAAACCTCGATTTTTACATTTTATATTTTTTTTTACATTTACTGAAAAAAAGGTGGGAAAATGTAAAATCGATGACAATTTTGTAACATTTTGTTATGTTGGGACCATCAAGATTCAATGTATAATGCGGGAAAATGTAAATTAAGGTTCAACTGTATCAGCAGGAATCTCTAAGAGTATTGACATTAGTTGAGAGTAGTATCGGATCAGCCGATAGAACCATTCATTCACTGATATTCCAAATGTACGCGCCATACTTAATTTGAAATAATTATTTTCTGTAGAGCGGTCAGCAGCCTGCGGCTGGTCAAGCTCCACAGCAACCTGTTGCTCCAGCCGCTGGACAACATCAAGGTCAGATGCCTGCTCAACCCTACCAGCCATATGGTTATGGTGGTTACTATGGTGGACAACCACCTCAGAATCAACCATACAATTATCCTGGTTACGGTGGCTACGCTCAGCATCCACAGGGTCCGGAGAATCAATGAACTCGTCGCTCAAAGATCGACATTTGTATTGTAAGTAAATATAAAATATCTTATTGAGTTTTGCTAGTATAACACTAGATTGCTGGAATGGAGGTGTTATGTATTACTTTGGAAAATAGGCACCATTAATAGTAAGAATTTTGGAATCAACAAAGCAGACATTTTTTGAAATGTCATCACATGCATAGCAGCTACGAATCAACCCCCTCCCCCTTAAAAATCAGTTTGTGGTTTATTTTCATATATAAAATAAAACTTAGTTCGTTAGTTGATGGAAGAAGAGGTCTGTCTGTTGGCTCATTTAGGTAATACAAATGATTATCCCTCATTGATGACAAAATAGCATTGTTTTCACAACTTTTTTATAGAGGGACCACAAGGGAAAGAACCGTGGGGCAAAAGTCTCTCAATATAGTGAAGCTTGTAATTTTCTTATTCAGGACCATTTGTTCTCGACACTCAATACCTGTTTTATGGCTTTTGGAAAATTTGTGACTATCCCTTGGCAATTTTAAAGCCACTTGCTTAAATAGAATATGTTTACTGTTCAATAAATCTATTTTCACTACACACAGGAAAAACTCTGGGCAACATGCATGATGGGCTTCAAGAATATACATGTTGAGATTGGGTGTTTAGCTTATGGTGCTTTGCAATGTGTTCTGTCAAAACACTATTGGTTTGCCCCTTTCGACCATGCTATGAAACTGAAACTCTGCAAAACTTTTCAAGAATCCCCTGGGGAAATTATTCATCATTTGTTCTGAAGCAAGTAGGTAATTCTGTCAATGGGATCTAGAAAAATTTCTCCATCACAGATTTTCAGAAAGCCACAAAACTTGGTTCCTTGCAGTGAAAGGAAATGTCATTTACAAAATATCAAGTGTGCTGAGCAGATACAGACATGGAATCCAGTCATCGTAGAACCCTCAAAGAATGCCACATGACACTTTTCGCGGAGTGTAACCTGTCTGTTATGCAAAATGTACCCTCCCCCTCAGCCAACATTGTCACAATGGTGAATTTCACAATTAAAAAATTGTTTCAATTATTCTTTTAATGTATTTCTTTGAGGGATGGGCCAGTATGAAATTTTGGCCGATACCGATATTCTACCGATCCGATATAAAATTAGAAATGGTCCTTGAAGAACCTGAAAGGTTCATTGACCTCCTTAATAAATTGTTTCAAGGTGACTGCAGTGCAAAAGAAGTTGCATATTTAGACATTTACTTTTTTAGAAAGTAGAGCATGGAGATTATCCATAATTACAACAAAATGGCAGAATTTTGCACTAATATATCAGATATTTATACCAATACACCGATATACCTATATCTGTTGATACCGATAGAGTGCCAATTAATCGGTTCCATCTCTAATTTCTTTGAACATATTAACGCAAAAATCAGGTGGTTTGATGTGATGTGGTTACAATGGAATACTTAAAAATAAGTTGTTTTTTTTTAAATACTGTCAACAAAACTTTTAATTACGTTATTCAAGCACTGATACAGTTATCTGTAGGAAATTTTAAAACTGCATTGCTTCAAAGTGGCATAGAATCAGCCCTAAAAATTGCCCTGTAAAAATGCTTGATATTCTTCCGAAAACCTTGTTTTGTGTAAACCATGCATTTGAAAGACATTAATTTTATTGGAAAGTTCCTGAAGATTTTTCCCAACTATCAAAGTGCAGCTTGTTGAAAAATCCCTGCAAATATAACATAACCATTTAGAACAGAGAAATGCTTTTGTCGTAATAGGAAATGCCAGTTACAAAGACAATTAATAGTTTGCCGGCCCCTGTGGTTAGCACATCCTGCTATGATGCCAGGGGTCCCAGGTTCGAATCTTGGCCAGGGCCTGGATGTTTGTGAGTGTCCATCATATCAACACTCATTCCCATCTTTGCAAATTAGCCAAAAGTGGCACAAAAGCGTAGTAAAAGAAAGCAAACCAATCAATCAATTTAATAGTTCACTGCATTACTGCATCTATATATAAGGAAATGAGAAACATATAAGCACTATCAGAGGTAAAAAGTGTGTTTCGTTCATTAGAACTGTTAACATTTGCACGATAATGCTCTGACATTCTTGACCCCCGGATGGATCTTTTTCACTTCGTAACTCGAAAGCCATTGATCTGCAGATGTGGTAATATGTTTGATGATATTTTGAAGTAAGGAAACACTCGCCAGTCTAAGGAATTTTTTTTCCTATTTACTTTTCAATGTATCAAATTTGACCCCATGCTAAGCATGCATTTTGATAGCATATTTTTACTTCAGTATTCATATATTATCAGAATGTATATGAAAATACAGGTGTGCCAGCTTGTGGTGTGTATATATACACATGTCTTACAAGCAGGAACACCTTTATTATACATTTTTCATGGGTCTGTGGCTAAAAATTTTGTGGGAAATGAAAATTTCAGGAGGATTGTCTGAACTTGTAGCTTTATTGGCAGTAGGAGGTTAACATGGGGCTACGTAAAATTATTGGCAGTAGGTTAACATGGGGCTACGTAAAATGTGAGATTGTGTAACAACTATACTGTATTTTGTTCATGCGTGTATGCTCGTGCTTATGTATTATTGCTTTCCACATTCTTACGCTCTTGAAACTGAAATTAAGTGTATTTGTACAAATATTGCCATTGTGTATAGATGTAGGAGGGTGTGAGTGAGTTTAGATAATTCACATTGTGCTCACAGCTGTTCCATTTGGAATGTGCAAATGAACGTAATTACCAGAAGATTAAAATAATGGATGCTTCAGAGTTGGTAACTATGATTATTGCAGGAAAAGTTGTTCAGCTGGCATTAAGTATAACTCGAGAGAATGAACTGTTTACAATTTAAATTTTCATATTTGCATTATCAACAAAAGAATGCATTTGCCTTAGCTTTCTAATAGAGTTTTCTTAACTTGGTGTATATTGCCAAATGTCCAAAATGAGTTTGTGTAGATAATTTTGGCATGGATCAATTAGAAGAAGGTTTTCTTACTGTGATAATGCTAGTCTGGTTGCAAGTCTTTGTATTGTGGGAGTGTTAGTTGGTGTTTCGTTAATTTAATGCTACAGCCACAGCATTTGTGTAGACATGGATAAAAACAACTCTGAAATGCTGCTATGGAATTTTTTTTCACATCTTGCATAATGCTTAATGTGGTTGCTTCTAAACAGTTGTGCAGCAGGTGAGAATTGGTAAAGATTTTGTGGGCAACTTGGCAGTTGCGGAGATCTAGTGTCATTCATGTTACTCACATCTTAGGTAAATTTGGAACCTGGTTTATTCGTATTGATGCATACTCTCTTGACGGTAGGTTTGAAATTTCATGGATCGTGGGTCCTCATTTGCTGTCGGGATCTCGTTTTTTTAATATGACATTGGAAATGGTATGTTCAGTAATTGCACATGGTAAGGAGGAGAAGAAGCTAATGGAATACATTGTGCAACATTTCAGATTTGTAGATCTTTGTCATTTTTGTGATTTGAAACATTGATATAAACTATACTCCATTGCACTACTATCCTTAAAGAGCCAAGGCTTCAGAGTTCTTTTTCATTTGGTGATACGTGGACACTGAATAGTTTCATTGCTGCTGTTTTTCTGACATTGGAAACTAGGGTTTCCCAATTTTTCTCTATAGCTTGTCAACACAAATCCTGGGTCCGTTTTTACTAGGTTGATAATTATTGTTCATATGTGCTATCACTATCATGTCTGGGTAGTAATAATGGGGTGGTTAGAACCCAGAAGTGTCTGTGACTGTAATCCATGGGTTTTCATTGCATTTTTAAAAATCCTTGACCCATGTGAATAAAAGTGCCATCTCCCTGCAATTGAGAGAACTAATTCAACCAAAGTAGATTGTCGCAGAGAGGCTACATTGTAACACACTGTAAACGTGAATATTGTGAGTTAGAGATGAAATATTCATCCATAATGTCCATTATGTTCTATCAATATATATATATACAGGGAGGTTATTGCAGCATGCCACCGCTTCAGCATCGGCCGCTTGCCGGCCCAGTCATGCAACAGGTGCCGGCAAATTGCGTAACAGATAGCCCGTAACAGAAACCGCTTGTTTTGTAATGTTTCCACTTTTCACAATTACAGTTACAATTACAATTGAAATAAGCACGTACCTTGTCGCACGGATGCAGGAAAAGGTGTCCTCCCAAATACAAATATTTCCGGCACCTTATTTCTGACATCTAATCTTAGATTAGACATCGCTACTTTATCCTCAGTTGACAGAAAGGGAAGACAGCATCCCGGCGCATAAAGCAAACCGAAAGCGTAAAATGATATTTAAAAGTAATAATAATGATGATCACTAACCTCCTGTGTTATAAGAGATGTTGAAAATGACTTCCTTCAACAGCAATACAACACGTTTCTTAGGTTCAAGAGATCCTGTCTATCGTAATCCCTGACCACTTTTCTGCAAGAATTCGTTTTCACGTAATTATCGTACATAAAAACTCTATGTTCAAGACTATATTTGTTTAACGACATAAGTAATGAATGAATAACAATTAACACACAATAAAGCACTAGCACACCAACTCAATAACACAGTATAAACAAAACGCGTACTGATAAACGCGAACAGAAGTGAACATGAATGAGCGTAGACTCACTGTCTGGTAGCCGACAGTGTTGCTAACCATTTTTCGGCAATGTCCCTACAGACGTAGTCAAAATGTCCCTACAACTGACCAAATGTCCCTACGCCAAGTAAAGTGACTAAAAAAAAAACACCTCATGAGCATGCAAACAGAAGATAAAATATACACATTTACTTACCAAATCTTTCTGCTCGGTGCTTCCACAATTAATGAAGGAGCGAATTTACAATACAGGACCTCTCCCCGATTTTTTGTAATATTTCGCATACTCACTAATTGAGGCCTCCTAATCACGAATTTGAAGTTAAAATTTGGGGGGTCACGTGTAGAAATTGCAAAATAAGTGACATTGAGTGGTCCGCGATCGGCACGATTGCTTATTATTTACCGGAAGATTTTGTGTTTCCAATACTTAAAAAACGAAATATACATTCCTGATATTACTACGACCCCAAATTTTAACTATGTTTGCCTATCCTAACCTAACCTAACCGTACCTGAATGGTTCGTGGGGCTATCCGTCAATGGTTTGTTGGGCTACCCGTGCATGTTTTTTTCGAGCCCAAATTTTAACTATGTTTGCCTAACCTAACTTAACCTAAACTTACCGAGAATGGTCAGTGGGGCTATTCCTGAATGGTTTTGCGGTAATTGTGATTACGAACCGATAAAAAATATTATTTTCGTAGCACTTTAACGGCAAACGTTCATCATCGAAGGCCATTTTCGTATCCTGCAATTTTATGATTGATGTACTGTTGCCAAATTTACCTGTAATCAAATCAGTTCTTCTACATCGTGATTGTCGCTGTCACATGTAAGCACGTTCTTTGGGCAATATACTGAAATCCATAAGTTTATTAATTAGCCCACAGCCATCCTCCTGCACACTCCACCTAACAATCTGTACAACATTAACAACTTTTTTACTGTTCTCTTCCGCCATTCTTACACGATCCATGCTCTCCAAGTATGAAATCAACAGTGTGGCAACGCTGTAGACAGCGTAACTAATTTTAATTTGTTCATATCAACAAATATGGCTACCATACTTGTATACGGAGAATCATTGCGAGAATTGAAAAGCTTATTTTACAACTTCTACACGTTAATGAACATTTTTTCCCCCTCACCCCAACATGTTAACTTGAGATAAATTATCACGAATAATTATTTCGTGAGTATAAGACGTAGCATAGAAATTACAGAAGGGTCCGGTATTGTAAATTCTTGCCTTAATGAATAATAGGGGTGTGCTGGACAGAATTTTTTGGGTCGGGACGGGATCGGGACGGTAATTTTTTTAAATCCCGACATTCGGGACTGAAAAATTTGCAATTTCCCGACCAAGTCGGAAAATTTTCTGGACGGGAAATGTTCGAAATTTCCCGAAGCACTGGAAATCTCGAATTTTACAAGTCATTTTCACTTTAAGTGATTGTTTTTGCATTTCTAGAATAAAAACTTACAACTTTCGATAAGTTCCAGAAACTTACAAGGCAGAAAACGTCGAGAATTAACGACTTTTTAAAGTAAAGAATCCAGCACACCCCTAATGAATAACGTTGAGTCGTTTACTGTTGATTATGTTATTTGAAGTCATACATGCTGCTGCTGTGAAGAGATAGATGTTGGTTGGTGATGCTGTATTTCCTGCATTCTTTAACAATTTTGGTCCCATTTTATTTCCCTTTTTTGTTTTTGTATCACTTAACATTGAAAATATTCTTTCCGTTTCCGCGTTAGAATGCGGCAATGTTAGCACTATTTTCGCGAGAGTGGAAATGTTTTCAAAAAGGAACTTGCCTTGAAAGTTTTTGGTAACCGATAACATGTTCCAAAATTCTGATGGAGATCTGTTAGTTAGTTCTTTTTTCTCCTCCTCGCTAAAGTATCCAGATAAACTAATTCATAAAATGTAATTTACCAAGATTGAAAAAAGTACCTACGTTTTCCCTCATTTGGCAAAATCTGTCCCTACGTTCCTACGCGGGCGAAATTTAGTGAAAAGTCCCTATGCGTAGGGACATGTCCCTACGGTTGGCATCACTGCCGACACGTACAGTATGAAGCGCCATCTCGCGGCTGACAACTCACCCAACCCCCGATAAGCTGCAGGCGCTGTCGCGACAACTGAGAATAAAGTAGCGATGACTAATCTAAGATTAGACGTCAGAAATAAGGTGCCAGAAATATTTGTATTTGGGAGGACACCTTTTCCTGCATCCGTGCGACAAGGTACGTGCTTATTTCAATTGTAATTGTAACTGTAATTGTGAAAAGTGGAAACATTACAAAACAAGCGGTTTCTGTTACGGGCTATCTGTTACGCAATTTGCCGGCACCTGTTGCATGACTGGGCCGGCAAGCGGCCGATGCTGAAGCGGTGGCATGCTGCAATAACCTCCCTGTATATATAATGTAGTGCTTGTGGTGAGCTCTTGCGTTAGGTTGCAGTAGGTGTCTGCATTCATGCTGAGTTTATGAGTAAGGCTAGGATTTTCATGACAGCATATTTTTTTTCTTTTTGGTAAGGGTGATGTGTTCCCTAAATATATAGAACTTCATATTGTGAAGAAACTAATTCAATTAAGGTGCTTTTTAAGGCCAAAATTTGGCATATTTGGCTATTTATATGTGATGGAGCATATTTTGATGGATTTTCGGTCATATTCAGCATATTTCAAATTGAACTAAAATTTTTTCGTATGTGAAAATATTTCAGCATATAGCCTATTAGATGTTGATGTTTGAAACAGTCCAGTTATAAGGTCATATTTTTCAAATTCTAGTGCATATTTTGTAAAATTTTAGGTCATAAAAATCCTAGCCCTATTTAAAAGTAAGGAAGTCACCCGTTTTTCATAGTTTATTTGTCCAAAGAGATTCTTTGAGCATGAAGAGACTTACCACATTGTTTTGTAAAATTTAGTGGCTATTGCTGGCATACTCCCTCAGGCCAACCTTTTCTTCTTCTTTCTTAGTACTTAACGAAAACTTACGTTAGAGGCAATTGTAGAATTTGATGTCTAGTAACAATATGACTCGAAAATCAGAGGAAAAGTTCACACTGCGAAACCAAAAGGTGCCAGATTCTGTTGTCAAGTTCTGAATGTTTTGAAAACTGCATTAAGATGATAGTGAAGATACACTGAATTTTGCAAAAGAGAATTGGAACAAAGTAACAATCATGAAAAATTAGAACATGAAGTTGTTACTTGGCACCTAAAGTTTTCACATTTAACTCTTGTATCAAGTTTAATACATTAACAGTACTTTGTAATCTATTTTTTTTAAGTAATATATGTAGTGTAAATTAATTTAATGTGTCCAGAGACCAATTCCTCAAGTAGCTATTCACCCTGCACAAATAAAAGTTGTCACTCCTGCTCAAGAAAAACTGCATTCATCTAAACAATTGTAATGTGTAGTGTAATATTGATGCTCTAAATTAGTTATTTTCTTTCATTTTTTGTGACTAGTTTATCTTACCGTAGTTCTAATAGTGAACTTTGCACAGGCTGGAACTGTGTACTTTCATTGCCTCCACTTGAAACACATTAAGTTAATATGAGCACACAGTTGTGAAATAACTGAATAAGTATTGAAAATTGTGCCTTGACTTGGAGTGCTCTACTAAGCTAACTCCCATGATTTGTGGCTCTGTTGATAAGAGCACATGTATGACTTTGATCCCTGGTTCTCTGTGTGATCTAGCAACAATTTTCAGAACAAAATAGTAGCTACCTCAAAAAATGATTCTATAAATTTCCTTTTCTACTTAATTTTGTAAACAGGTGTGCAATGGACTCTTGGTTATGTAATATTAGTGCATACTTGATGATCAAATGTCCCATAAATTTACTAAGACAAAAGGTTCTTCTGTCAAATTTTGAATTGATTGTTGTTCCTCATAAAATTTCAGCATTAATTATATGTATTGCTCAGTTTTACTAACTCAACATACTTCAGCAAGAGACATGAAACCAAATTTGTATGTGCATACTCCCTATTGAATCTGACAAACCCTTTACTCTACTCAAATAGCAAGCAGAACAGTTTCATAAATTATTTGAATAAATTAATATACATGTTAGTTAAGGGTATTAGCAAGTGTAGTAAATAAATAATATAAAATGTGTATAACAGATCTCATTGTTTAAGTTCCCGAGTGCAACCTATGTACACTAAAACAAGATGATATAAAGGCTCCCACAGGTAAAATAAAATGCTTTGCAAAGTCCAGTATCAGTTTATCCGTAGGATCTTAAATATTGATGTCCTGGAAATATTACACTGCAATATGGAACATGGTGATATTTATATGTCTGTGTGGCATTGTGACATTTGACTTTATTCTTTCATTTATTCTTGAAAATAGATATATTCTGTGAATTTTTTGTTATACAAAATTGTATGTCATTTTGTGGACAGGGAAGAAATTCATACCTGCTCATAGACAAGTTCTTTTCACATCACGATGCTTACAGAACAATTGAGGTAGTGGCGAAATGATGTAAACTGATTACTATTTTGTTTGAAATATGAATATTGAAGGTATGTTTCTGTTGGAATAGTTACTTAGCCCTTTAACCAGGAATTTTATTATACAATATTTGTGAACTGTTTTCTGCACTGTTTCTGTGGTAGTGGTGCGAGGGGTGAACTATTTGCAGATATGTACATAGGTTTTTCCATATGTTCTAATAAGAACAGTAAAGGTTGCGGGGGTAGGGATTATGTGAACTATATATTAATTCATAATTATTCGTTCTTACACATGGGGGTACATCATGTAATCTGATCATGATGCTGAAACAAGATTAAATATTCTCAGATGGAAACAAACAAAAAGGGTTTAGAATTACACTTATATGTTGGAAATATTTCTGTAATTTTCAAGGAATGAATAACCTGAATTTAAAGAAAGAAAAAAGGTTAAAAATGTGAACACAAATCAGTAGCATGGCAGACATCGTTGTAATAAGTGAATGTTTTCAATTTGTAGAGATGTGCTTTCAAAGATGCAGACAAGAGCTATACATGAGCAGAATTCAATTTGTTAAGGCTCAGCCTTAAGGTAGGGCTTTCTACCCTAAAAATGAAGACACCCCCCCCCCAAAAAAAGAAAAAAAACAACTTGAAATCCTTCCCCAACATCCAGGCCAATCTTCACATGGATTGCACTCACCTTTGTCCTTATTTTGACTTAGTGCCATGAGACTAATGGAATACCTAGACAGCAACCCATACTGTTCACATAATGGGAGGAATTGTTCAGATCTTAAAGCAGCAGAAGATTAATTTTCAATATTGGACGATAATCTAAAGGATAAATAGTTTGTTTTCTTCTGTAAAATGCACAAGCTTTTGCAGAAAAGTTCACATGAGCTGACAAAAAACATGCTAATTGACAAATGAGTCCATGATAATGTTGGTATGAACCTTTTTGAAACTGTTTACTTCTATTTAAAACTTAATAATTTTGATATTACTTGCTCCTTGAAAAAACAAAAGAAACTGTTTGGAATGCACAGCTTAAACTTTGACGTGACATCACTCTGAAATTCAAAGCCTGGTCAGTGCATCAAGCTTCCACTGGGGATCAAGCTTGGGACTGCCTGAAATTATCATGTCTTAAATAGCTGTCATAGATAAACGTAACAATTGGTCACAAGTGAAAGGGAACTGGAATTTTTTTATTCAGAATTTTTTTGTCAGCTAGTATGAGCCACGGTAGCTCAATTGGTAGAGCTTCTTGACTACCAGCGGAAGACCTGGGTGTGAATCCCGTGACAGGTGATCTGGACCAGCAAATTTCCAAGTAATTTCTCTGTTTCTGCACAGCTCTGAGGCCCACCCAGCTTTGTAGAAATGTGTTCCTTGGGGGTTAAAGGTGGCTGGGCATTATGCTGATCACATCATCCGAATTATGGCTAAGATCAAGAATATGTGGAGCTGTACCTCCACATTTCCCCATGTCTTCATGGCATGTATGCATATACCTTTAAATAATTAAATTTAATTAAAACTTTCTTTTGGGATGTAAAGCTCATTCAGTTTCAAGCAACTTTTTTTATTGCAGGTTTGCCAATTGAAAGAAATTAATTTATGTACCTGGAGATTCCTTATATGGGTGTTCATTAGATTTACGTTATATAAAAAGCTGATAAATATTATGTATTTTTACTTTAAAAGAAAAATATTGCTTACAGAGATTCCCTTTGGTAATCATGGGTCTCTGTGGAAACACATTGCACAGTGAAACTGTAGGTTGTTCTAATGAGTATAAAATGAATTTGCACACTTAGAGGAGAGATTATCA
Organism: Lepisma saccharinum; assembly: GCF_977018435.1. NCBI lineage: Eukaryota > Metazoa > Arthropoda > Insecta > Zygentoma > Lepismatidae > Lepisma > Lepisma saccharinum. The sequence continues at coordinate 151,486 of NW_028143149.1, forward strand.
TCTACACATCAAAAACTTAAGGAGAGAGAGATTAGCATCTACTCATATCAAAAACGTAAGGACCACACAGTTATTGCTGACACTTACACATTGTAGTGGTTTTAACCTTTTGCAGCCCAAAGCGTTTTTCACATGTAAGCCTCTATATTGCCAGAGTCGATTTTGAGTAAAATGCAGAGTTTCAATTAAATGAGTGTAGATCGGAGGCTAATTGCCCTAGAGAGATGAGTGATATACCGTTGTATGCGGAATGAACCAGAGATTCATACTATATGAATTTGCAAATTCGGCATTTATGTGGTGGGGGGAGGGGGCTAACTCAAAATTCCAAAATTTCGGGGAAAAAAATTGGTTCCCCCACCCTCCCCCCAAGAAAAAAAGTACATGACAGTGTCGACATGCACATGGAAATGATCGCTGACATGTAAGGAACACAAAAATATTTGCATTATCATCATATGACCAATGTAACTTGAGTTGTACCCCAAAAGGAATGGTCGGCATGCCACTGATTCAAGCTTCAAAATGTAGCGGTACCTTGAAATGACTATAGCTCAGAAACTAAATGCCCTAGAGATATGAAAGATATACCGTTGTACGCAGAATGAATCGCAGATTCAGACGATATATAATTTATGCACATTCGGCGTACATATGGAGGGGGAAAGGGGGGAAATCCCCTCAAAAATACTTTTCTTAATAAAAAAAATTGTTTCCCCCGCCAATGTGTCAATGCACAAAATGCAAAATTTATGCAAATTTGGTGTGTATATATGGAGGGGGAAGGGAGGAAACCCCAAAAAATTATTTTAAAAAATTGACTTCACCTAAAAAATGTCCTCTCACTTGGGCACAAAACGACACCTACGCACAACATTCACGGACAAAAAGCTAGAACGTAGTGAAAAATGAACGCCAATTCTTGCAGCTGCTTGACATTCTATTTTTAGACCATGCTTGGTGACCTTTGTTCAACATTGTGGAACACTTGTGCTCAAAAAAACAAAGGTTTCCTTCAGCGCGCTTCGAATTCCCATTCTCACAACGCAGATTCAACAACCAGTTTTCCCCCTGCTTCCGCCCTCACGGAAAACTTTCATTTTGACATCGGATGCTTATAAACAAGCTTCCTTCGAATGCACTTAGCAGGAGGACGTGAAAAGCATTGCTTTAGAACAACAAAGCTGGTCTTCCTTTTGTCGGCAAAATTTGAGGTTGAAAAGAGCTGCAAAAGAGAAGTACCTTTTCCCCTCCATTTTCATGAAGACAAAAAAAATGCAAAAAACCATTTCTGTTAAATACATGTGTTAGGAACAATATAAAAAATAAAATCGAAATTCTAGCCAAAAGTAGAAAAGTTATAACGTAAAAGCTACGACCTTGACACAGCATCTCAATCGAGATGCTTGGTTCCGTGAGGGTTACTTTTGGGTATCTCGTTTGAGACACTTGGGCAGCAAAAGGTTAAGCCACCGGGTTAAGCATGGAATTTATATAACATTTTGGAGATTGAAGATATATTTTATGACGTTATTCCTGGGTTTCTTCAATTGTGTACCATTATTGGGGTCATCCTGAAAAATTTGGTAGCTGGTTTCCACACCAAGAAACGCCCTGTCAAGAGGTTGGTCTTTTTGTTCTTCTTGCCCCCCATAACTCAAGTTAATGCTTCTATGTTACTTTGTGCTTGCTGACACTGTTGTATGCCTTAATTGTAGAGTATATTCATTTCTTTTGCACATTAGGTTCATATTTTATTAAATATATATATTTATGCTTGAGATTTTAATGACTATTCATGTAGCATATACCCTGTTCTGTCTTATTTTTTTTTTAATATGGTGTTTTCCTCATGTCCTAGGTTATTTTCATTAATTTCTTTTGCCTTCTCATTAGACGTAGAAACTGAATCTCCTGGGGTCTGTTCAAAGAAATTGGGAGATTCTGCATGCTGGTATACTTTGCCATTTTCTATATTGTTCTGTGCATTTCTAAATGGAACTTGTATATGGGTTTCATGGTGTGATTTCTTTCCTGTGACATTTTTTCATAATCCATGCTGGCTTCTGCTTATGTCTCACTATACATAATTCACCGAACCTACATGTCGATGTGTGCCTTGTGTATATAGATAACACTAGTGCAATTGACTGTAGATGCCTGGGCCTTTTTTCTCAGCAACCAGACACTCCATCCAGGGCAACTCACGTAACAGCTGCTAAACGATGACTTCACGTTGGTAGCGAGAGCAACTGTTATTAGCCCTAAACGACCAGGGGTCATTGATGGCTGGCATTTGTAGGAATCTATTTAAGCGGAGATCAAACTGCATCGATAGTTCCCATCTTAGTGGAATCTTCCGTTGGTATCGCAAAAAATAAGCATCATGCGGGTGAGTCCTATCCAGTGTGAATTTTTCTGTGCTAATGTGATATGAGGAGCACCAGAAATATGTAGGCTTTTCCATATTTGTTTGTATATACATATGTGTATATATTTATACTTTTATCTTGCTCACCCAATAGAGGATGTATAGTGATCATGTAAGAAGGAATTTCAAGCTGATTTACAGTAATGTAAATTTAATGAATAGTAATGCAGTAATACACTTTTGAGTCTGACCACTAATTTGGCATGAATTCTATATACATTCATGGATTTGTTTATTTTGGAAGCTTAGGGGAAGTAACCTGTTATTTTTCGAATGTTTAAAGTTCTAGTTCTTTTAACTAATGCGTTCTTACATTCACGTATTTATAATAATGAGATAACGTCACATGCATATTCAGATATGAAGTAGTGTGGCTGGAAAAAGGGGCACTCCTTGTACGAAATAAATTACAGGAAAACATTAGTAAATAAGTTCTTATTTTTCTGTCATGAAGAAAGAAGTAATAAATTAAGGATAAAGCCATCAAATAAATATGTATGCAATGAAGGGGGGAAATCTGAAACTTGGAAGTTTGTACTCAATGCCCAGCATCTGTATATTAATTTCATTTTGTTTTTTTGTCGTTGTTTTGGTTCAATTTTCTGCATATGTTAAATTTGTACATCGTGCGAAATTGAAGGAAGACGTGGTTCCTTTTTAAATTTGTAATTGCCGCTGTTTAATGTCAAATTTAAATTTCACCAGCTGTTGTATGTAAATACAAAGTGTTTTGAAGCCATTCTGGTAAGTCTCATATTTACTGACTTGCATGGGAGCGTGAATAATTTATATATTATACATATGCAACCTGAGAACATATTCCATTATTACTGAAGGACTACATTAATTAGTACTAATCCACAATCAAGTTCCCTATTATAGTTCATGTATGGCATTCTACCACTTAAATTTTAGATATTAAGGAAAAATGATGTAAATTGTTTGCATTTCTTGTATTCAGTTGTTGCAACTTTTTCTCTAGTGCTAGTGTTGAAAGTTGCAAAACTAAGAATCCTAGCTTTGAATGCCAAGTGAATCATTATTCATCCATAACTCAGTTACCCCAACCACACTCTCAGCTTAGAAAGATGTAATATTTTGCATCCGTGTGTGTCCCAAATATCAGCACAGAAATGAAAGTGGATAAACCTTTTGTAAAACATGCTTTTAATGGATTAAACTTCTCTTGTAAACATGAGATCATCCATTATGTATGTGGAATTTGTGAAAGTAAATTGGAAACATGGAAAAGAAATGTTTGATGCTTCTGTGGTACCAATATGTCAACAACATAGTTTTTCGTAAGCCCAAACTTACATCTGCAGCGTGACAAAGAATACATTGAACAAAATATGAAATTCATTGCCATTTCCTGGACTACATGTCACCTTTTACAGAGTAATTTGAATGATTGTTTAGTGGAAGATTATTTGCAGTACATTAATTAATGCACATGTACTAGATTTTATACTTGAATTAGTAACAAGTAGTCTAATATATCAATATCTACGTATCCAACTTTAAGAAATAATAATTGCGCTTGTTTTATAACACCCTTTTTTCTACAGTACTTCATCTTTAAAGACTGATATTTGTAAGCTTACATGTTTCATTAGAAAGATGTGTGTATATATGTACATGTATAAGTTTCTGATGGGATGTTTATGGTGCCTGTATTCCAAGTGTAACATGAGGTCTGTCTTATATTTGGAGTTTTGCAATTGCTTGTGTTCTGTTGTGGTTCTTGCTGTGCCCTTATTTACTAGCTAGGTGGGTATCTTGGAAATGGAAAGCAATACAACTTCCTGTTGCCAAAATATCAACTGATCCTGTTGTTCACAGGGCAACAAACAAGATGGCTACCTAATCTGTATTAGGATGGCCTCTTGGTGAGTATAGAATGAGGTAAGTGTGAGTACCTTGTTTGAAATGTTATGCTCAAATGTATCTCCCTGTATATAAAATGCTCATTCTTCTTATTTCAGGATATCCCACCTTTTACTTGCAATTGAATATGCATAAATGCTGTGTTTTTATGTTCTTTTCAGATATTTCCCCACGGTTGATCCCAGATCCTCCATCATATGTGATTCTGCATTATGGCGTGTGCCCCCAAACAGAATGTATTGTTTGCAAGTTGATGTTCCCATTTGTTAGATTAAGATGTAATGCCACTGATCATTTCAAGGGAACAGTGATACTAGTACTAGTGTATCGGCAGATATGAAGGCATACCTAATCTATATTGTGCTTGTGTAAATTAAGAATTTTGTCATTGAACTGTGACGATGCATTTTTGCCAGCAGTGGTTATTTTTTTTGTTCACGAATTGTCTGTTCTTGCACTTCATAGGGAGGTCTGTACTACACTTTTAGAGCATTCGAAGGCAGGTGATGTCTTGGCTCTGTGCATATAATTTTTTTTCCTTCTATTGAACAATTGTATAGAAATATAACCTTAGTACAAAACAAAAGAATGCAACCCAAGGGGAAGAAACTATGATTGGGGTGGTCGGGTTGGGGAATCTTATCTTGATAGCCCTTGAAAGGCACTGGGATATATATGTGTGTGTATATATTCTTGTTTTTTTGGAAGGTCATTTCGCTGTTATCTTACAGAGAAAATCCATGACTGGCACCAATTTTTATAGCCTTAGCATAAACTATTTACCTAGATAAAATAGAATGCCTCTTTAATTTTTCATCTGTGTGTTTTGGTTCGAGATTTCTGTTTTGTTGTATGTTTAATATTACTTGTGCTGACAGTAGTTTTGAGATGTTTTATAATGTGTTTTCGACATAAACATTCCTTTGATATACCATTTAGCATAATTCTGTGCATTGAAGTTTTTCATAAAGTGATTATTTATATTTATTTCAAAGTTGGTTGTTTTACTGTTCTGATCCTCATATTTCCAGTTCATAAAAAACAGCCAGCTCCAAACTAGAGAGGAACAACCCATTTTCTGATTCAATATTTGATGAACAAAATTTTTTTCTGCTTTGTTCTGTCTCTCTTTCTCTCTCCAATTTTTAAATGTTTTGTAGTGATTTGACTGATACATGTTTATTATCCTGTTTGCATCATGTTCGTGTTATTAAATACTGATATGCAATTGTTTCTTTAAATATATGTATAATGAATCTTCACTAGACTAACTTAATGCTCTAGCAATGTTTCCATTGCATGCCATGTGCTACGCGTTAAATCAATCCGTATGCCAAAAAATAGTTTCTCCTAGTTTTATTTTTTCAGGCATCTATCGAAGGGGGAGAGCGACTAGTTGTGGAGGCGACTGGTACAGGGCAAAATTTCATGTTCTTTTTTATATTTGCAATGTTCTTTTTTAATATAAAAATATCCTTGTGTGCATATATCGATTTTCGCATTTGCAAATGTTTTGATGCAGAGAATTAATACAACCTCATTACTACTTCAGTGACTTGTTTTGTTTTATTTAAATTGTCATAGAATGATTTAAATTTCTATTGCAACATGTTTGTTTCAGCAGAAACTGCATTTAAAATGGATTGCCAGTCATGGTTCGTTTCTCACTCGATACAGTGAAGATTGGATACCTCTTTGGCTCTTACAAATTTTTCATTGTTCTGTTACGTTAGTAATTTTTCTTAACAGGTGAGTTGTTTAGTTTTTTGCCTAAAAATTAGCCTTCTTTTTTTTGTCCTACTTGTATTCTTGCTATGTCATACCTTATTGCATATGTCAAGGGCTGTTACGTTTGAATATTGGATGTGTTTGTGCTGCTGAATGTCATTCCAGGGCGAAAAGTTACAAAATAGGGGAGGGACGTGGGCCCAGAATGCAAGAAGAGGAACACCAGGAAGGTGGCAGCAGCGGAGAATTGGGTCATGTAAGGATACTTTGAGGAGACGGTCTCTTTGACGTGTCGTCCACAGATGTTCATGTATCTAATCTCAGCGCCCACCACCTCAGTGGCCTGAGTTGAGTGCATCCGTAATACAGAAAAAAGAAAGAAAAAACTAGTGTTGTGCAGTAATCACTACATTCCAAAAACCCTACCAGGATGGTGAAAAGTGACACTAATCAGGCAAAGGAGACAAGGGTAAGGGGGGGGGGTAGGGAATGGGCTGAAACGTGATTATTCACACAGACAATGTAAGGACATATTTTACTGTAAACATTTTGTGTAGTATCTTGTCACATAATAAAAAAAAAATATTAAATATTTTGTGTATTTTTTTTCAGATCAAACAATATATATCCTAGCCATGATAGAAGTAGAGAGCATTGGATTGTAGTGTAGTGTAGCAGAAGCAGGGAGCATGTTGGGAACAGCTGTTTCAACATTAAGGCTTAGCTGTATTTTTGGCCTGTGCCAGGCCAGCTTCTTCCTCTTTTCGAAAAACTGCTAGGATAAAAGAAAAATACATGTTTAGAATTCCTTCTAGAGCATTCACGAGAATTTTCAGGTGGTTTTCTTTCGCTGTTGCCTAGATATTATCAGTAGTGTCGTGATTATGTAAGTCTATTAAAGCATTGATAATATCTAGACAACAGAGAAAGCAAACCATACGAAAATTATCATGAATGCTCTAGAAGGAATTCTACACAGATAAAATTTTTCAGATTTTCGAATATCATACAGGTTTTTGCGAAAAGAAGGGAGGATGCCCTGGTATGGGCCAAAGGTCCAGCCTAGCGTTAAGGTCAAGAAAGTGTTCCTTCATGTTCAGCTCAGGCCTCCTTCATTTCAGCAAAAACCTTTTCAAGAAAATTAACAAAGGCAAAAAATACTGAAAATGATCTAAAAGCCAAAAAGGGGTTGGCAAACACAAAAAAATGTTTCTGGTTCTATCTGAAGGAAAACTGGCAGATATCAGGTTTAGCATTGTTTTGAAGGCTCAGAAAGGATGATTATTATTCTTCTATTTCCAAGCCCTAGTCGGCATGTTCATGGTTTGACCAAATACTCTGTTGGAATATGACAACAATTGACACTTTTCGATCCAAATTGATGAACGTTCCTATTGCTTTTTAAATAATAAAAATAATTAGGAGTAAATGGTAATAATAATCAAGGATATGTTGTGTGAATTAGTTACAAAATAATTGCAGACTTATCACATGTTTGAAGTAAATCTCATCTCTAAATTGTATACCTTACTGCCAGAAAAAAAAATCGCAAGAATAATTCTGAAATAAAATGTTTCAAGTTAATTACTAAACTCCGTACTCAACATATCTGAATGTCGTACAAAAAAAAAACCATTCCAAGGGGAAAAATAATTAAACACGAGATGCCAAATATGCTAAGTTTTTTGTCATTTAAATCTGACGTGAGTATTTTACCTATACTCGACAACGTCGCTGTTAAACTTACATTGAAACGTGTTGATTGCACAAGCTACCACTTTTCTATGCAACAAACATTTATTTTCATTCGTTGGACAGTACTTTGCAAGGTGGTGTTATATTTAAGTGTATAAACTCTCGTAATTATACCCTTTTGTGTTCAAACTGGCCACATATTTCCTCCAGGTGGACCACGAGCGAGTTCAGTTTCCAACCTCTCATGTTTCTCCGATTCCAATTTTAACATACCGAATCGTGAGTATTCTCTTAAATTATTCCTCATACTTCAGTTTTCCATTTTTGTTCTCTACTAATATATTGGACGAATATAGCTTGACTTCATGCTATAAACAAGAAAGTAAATCTTTTAGCACAGGGTTTCTTGCCTAGTAGAGGGACATGCAGTAAAGTTGGCTACTCTCAGCTGTTTCTCAAGAGCTATGTTCCCAAATTAACGATTTCTGGACTTGGAAAATCTTTCGGTGTGGTCAGGTAATATTTGGAGAAGTGTACATGAAGCTAATGTTTAAATTCCCAGTTATCGATTAACAAAACGTTGAGAAAATAAAACCTAAAGTGTGTGAATATGTTTTCAGGTGGTTGAGAGAGATTTTTTGTGTTTCTGAATTGGGAATTTAAAAATCTTGATAGAATAACATTAACAAGGAGAGGCTACAGCTGGGGAAATTGACTTTGAGATGCGTTCCTTGAGTGGTAGGATACAAGGTGCTAGATTACACTAGCCAGCCATTTCTGAGAAAATAACACTCCTTAGTTTCGAAGCTTTACAAGCCTCCCTCATTAGAAGATATTGTCTGGCTGCCAGGTTTGAAGTTCTGTCCCAAACTTAATTTCCCAAGCTGTAACCTGTCCTTGTAAATTTTACACAACACAAAATACAAAATATGTTGGAAAAATTTAACATGAATTAGACCCTCAATGTTCTGGTCAATGAGTTTTCCAAAATCTGCAGCAGCTTGTTATTCATGGTGAAGTAGGTAAAGGTTTGATTCAAAGGAGATTGTCAAGTCTTAGTTTACTATAGGTCTCACGCCACAACTTTAGCTCTGAGGAGAAAGTATTAGTTGACCACGGAGGCAGTGACATCCCTCATAATGAGTTCTCCGCCCTTCAAATGTAGTGTTTGCAACCACACTCATTTCTTGCTATTCACAATATATTACCAGAATGCCTGTGATAACGAAGAGCATCTCCTAGCAAAGCTGTATGTATATACACTAAGTTCTTTTAATTGAAAAAAAAAGTATCTACCTTCCAACCTATTACAGCCATGTTTGCTTTGTATGCAATGCTGTGAGCTCCTCTTCACCCCCCATTTCCTTCTCTCGTTTTTTGTAATGGATTAAAACATCTGTCCATCCCTCTGATGTCATCAATGTGTATACACGTACGTCTCTTCTTGATGTATTTTTTCACTAAGGCCCCAAATATTTTACTTGGGAAAGGCCACACGAAACTGTGCTACATCGATGGTTGCCATTAGAAGTCTCTTCTTCCTTCTCCACTTGGTGGTAAAGGCCTTACAATGTCTTTGTCACACTGCCACATTTTAGCACCGTGTGATGTTCGTTTGTGTCTTGTTTAAATAGTACACTGGTCTTCAGTGTTTGGGAAGTCATGAATTTCTCAAAGAAATCAGCGTGCACAACAATAATATCTGGTTTCTCCATCAAAACCTCCTACTGGTTTCAGTTCTTTAATAAGGGAAATAAAGATCAAGTAAACATTTCAATAATGTGACCCCAAATCTAAAATTGATTTTTTTCTCTCAACTTTTGTGATAGGTGTAGGTACAGTATTGTCCCAAACGTAAGAATCCCTTGCAAGCTTTCTAATGACCCCTTTTTACGGTTTGTGGCGGAGTGATTAGCACAGTGTGCTTCATTGTCATAGGTCCTGGGTTTGAATCCTGGCTTGAGCATGGATGTTCTTTGTGATTGTCAGTTTCGTCTTATCAGTCATCCTGATCTTCGTGATTAGCCAGAAGTGACAGAAAAGCGAAGTAAAATAAATAAAATCAATCAATCCATTAATAACAGTTTATCCAATTTGGATTCATTCATTTGGTTTATTTTACTTCGCTTTTTGCCACCTCTGGCTAGTCGTGACAATGAATGATGATATTGATGAAGGGACACGCACAGAAACACTACCATCTACAAGCCGGAATTCAAACCCGGGCTACCTCATGTTGTAGCACACTGTGCTAACCACTCCGCAACGGATATCGGCGAGTATCTTCGGAAATGGGGCTTCTCCCACATTTCTCGCCTGGCTTCGCAATGCAGAACCCCTTTTTTCCCCGAATTATGCAAATTACATCTAAACTGAGTGACCAGTTAATTGTTTATGTCTGTAGATGGCAACATTGGAATTTGCTCCACCAGCCTGCCTTTTTCTTGACAAAACCCACTTTCCCCAGAGCTCAAGTTGTGGCGGGAGATCTATATCACTCTAGGGCCGATATGTTTGACAGTTTTGGCTTTTGACCTTGTGTCTGAAATAGAATTCATGGTACTTGAGTATCTTAGATATCAGCATGCCAAACATAGCTGTCATTGTGTTTTATCATGCATGGAAGTTTGCTTCTCAGGGTTTTAAGATTTCAGCCAGAACTTCCATGTTTTTGTAAGCGCGCCAACTGCAAGATAAGGTAAAAGTGGAGAGAGCTAGAACAAAGCATCAACTTTTAGTTTGATACGGTTTTCAAATATGAACAAGGAAAAATAAATTATAAGTACATGAATTGCTGAACGGTGGAAGTCTTTCCTAAAGCCAACATCCTATTGCTGGAGAAAATGGATGACACCAATTGTTTTTCCTGAAGGGATGAATTTATTGAAGGCAAGCTACAATTTTGCACATTTCTTCCCACAGTTTTGACAAAGTATCATAAATTATCTTTCACGTGAAATTCTAAGCACTGTAACTAAAATTTTATTGTGACATTTTGATAATACAACCTTCGATCAGCACATAAGAAAGATACAGCTGTCCCCGTTGTGGAATGGGTGAGCTGCATGGACCCCATAATGTTCTCTGTTCTAAAATTTTGTATAATCTCTGAAATTAACACATTCGTTCAGGTGAGCACTGAATAGCGTATCGTACCCAAGGTATTGGGCAAGAAGTATAAAGTCTTAGCATAGCAGCTATCAGAGAAAGGAATGCTGAATAAGTAATCAGGCAAAGGTCGAGTGATTGACTTGGAAGGCGCATGGGGCATGAGTGTTGGAATTGTCAGGAGGTGTAATCAGTTGGCGAGAATAGGAGAGAGAGTAAGGTCTGCGGATTGTGAGAGAGGAGCAAAGTGGAGAACGATTATTGGACGATGGTGTGTGATAGATTCGATGTCTGACAGGGAGGTCAGACAAGCGATAGTTGAGAGGACAAGCTAGGAACAATCTCCATATATTTGTAAGGCAAGTAATATCCTTTCATTAACCAATCCATATCGATTCAGTCATGGAGAGTATAAAACCCATATTTAATCTAAGCTAATTTCTATCGCCATTCCTTTAAAAGGTAACCTCTTGCATTTATCACATTTAGGCCAAGCGAGTGATAACCATCTAAGAGATGAATGAGGAATAGCTACATCACCCAATTAAATCTAGAGGTTCTTGGTTCGATCCCAAACGCAGCTTGGGAGTTGCGTTACGTGGTGGAGGCTGCTTAGGGCTTCTCATCCATTTTTTTGCAAATGCGATGCGAAAACACTGCAGTACGTGAAATGCTGCGATTTTCATCTATTTCATCCCGAAATATGATGAAAATAATAGAGCCTTCTAGCTTTTCAAATTAAGTACGGGAGATATGGCGCCGGAATTTTCACTTGTTAGCGCTTCACGTTGTGTTAATTATCAATTGTTACCAAATATCAAGAAAAGAAAGCAAAAGGTAGGCCTAGCAATATGCTACGCGGCAAGGCACAAATAAATAAGAGTAGAGTTTTAACTAGGTTATTCGGCTATTGGCTTGTGAAAAGATGAGAATTAACATTAGGATGTTGCATAAAGGTTGGTTAAATATTTTAAAGATGTGTTCGGTACTGTCGTCACTCTGTTACGCGATTGTTGAACCTAACTTATCAAAATTCCGGGAGAGTAAACAATTGAATTGCTGATAATGTCCTGTCAAAGCCACGGGGGATGAGAAAAGAAAACAAGCAACTTAGTGCTAATTTTAAGCTAATCAAGCATTTTTCCTGCGCATAGGCTAATCATAGAATCATGGCGCAATCTAGATTTATTCACCCCAACATTCTCGAAACTATCCAGTTTCAAGGTAACATTCAGGAGGATGTATTAAAATTCATTGACAAATTTGAAAGTTTAGCTATTCTTAATGAGTGGAATGACTTAAAGAAAAGGCAATTGCTACCGGCATTTTTGGGTGATTCAGCATTGGAATGGTTCAATACTTGGAGTCGAACTCAGGAAGCACAGGATATAGATTTTGTAACTTTAAAAACTAAAATTGTGGAAGAATTTACGGAACCGGGGGACACTTTTCAATTAGAGGAACAAATCAGATTACGCTTCCATCAGGAAAATGAACCTGTTTCAAAATATGTGAGAGAAAAACAGTTATTGTTATTAAAATTAGATCCTGCCATGGACATTAGTGAGCAAATTAAGCAAATAAGCGGGGGTTTACAACCTAACTTTATGAAAGAAGTTTATAACAGGGAATATGATTCAGTGCATGAAATGTTACGAGACCTGAAACATGTTGAACAATTCAAATATCTTGTGCAAAAACGTAAAATTCTAGAAACTGAATGTGAGACAATGAAAGCTCTGTCGTATTCTGAATCGAGTCGAGCCTACATGCCGACTCAGCAAGCTATCCCGTTGCAGCGCACGGTCAATGGTCATGTTGACATAACATATTCTCAGGCTAATCGGGAGATCGAGGAAAGATTAAATGCATTGCAACAAGACCTTGATCAATTACAGTCGAACGCGGGACTCCAGTCTCATGAGTCAGATTTAGTTTCGCAATTTCAGAATCTTGAGGCTAAAGTAAATGCACTTGCAGAACATCGGAAAAAACATTCATTTACTGAGTCATCATTCTCATATCCAGTTAGAGAATATGAACATAGAGATAGAAACAATAGGGGAACCTATTATAATAATAGTAACACTAGAGCCCACACACAGTGGCAGAATAGAAATATTTGGCATAACAACCACAATGATAATCTCGACACACAGTCGCAACGTTCGCGTAGGGGGCGATGGCGCAATGGCAGTAACCCTCGATTTCAGCGTTCGCATCTTTCATCTTCATCGCCGCGAACATTTTTGGAGCAACAACAGGGGCGCGAAGATCCAAATAACCATACTAATCAGGTTGTTAATGAAAATTACTCTACTTTTCGTAAGAACAGAAGCAATTTTAAACGAATAAGACCTGCATATGACGGGGACCTAGGTGTAGGACCTACGGGGAAAACTCTAACGGTCTCTACTTTTCCTTCTGAAGATTTGATTTACATCAATGTGAAAGTAGATGGGGAAATTCGACAGTTCATCCTGGATAGTGGAAGTCAAATTTCGGTAACGGGAGATAAGAACATACCAGTCAATGCCAAGCGATTTAATATAAATACTGCGATTAAGGGGGTCACTAATAGTCAACTGACAGTTAAGGAAATTGTGTTGCTACCATTTTCTATACATAACCAAACATTTTTTCATCCATTTAGAATCGTTAAGGATTTTAATCAAGTTACCATATTAGGAACTGATTTCTTGAAGGGACAAAAGGCTAAGTTAGATTTTGAGGAAAATAAGCTTACCTTGCATAGATTTGGCACACCTCCTAGAAACCAAATTAAAAATGAGAATAAGAAAGCTTTTGACGTGTCAATCAAGGTTTCCCATTTGTTACATCATGTTTTGCAACCAGAATTTGTAGCTGCTAAAAAGATAAAAGTGAAACCAATGACACATTTGTGCATTCCATTGAAATTGGCTAATTCATATGACAAAGATAGGACACTCTTGGAACCGGACCTACAGTTTCAAGAGAAAACGGGATTGATGGTTGCCAGAGCAATTATTAATCCGGATTCGAATCTCATTTGGATCACAAATCCTTTAAATTATAATGTTACAATTAAGAAAGGCACTATTATCGGGAAAGCTGAAACATGGGATAGGCCAATCATGAGTAACAATAATGATGGGAATAAGGATGAAATTGGTGAACAGGCACAGGTTTTTGCGACGGAAGAGTTAGGGAACGTCAATGACGCACGGGCGGACCCTAGTCGGTTTGATGTGAATCCGAATTTAGAACCCCAGCAAAAGGAGCAACTTTTGGCTGTTTTAATGAAATATCCACATGTTTTTGCGTGGTCAAAGGATGATATAGGTAGAGCCACGAATTATAAACATAGAATTCAACTAAAAGATGACACAGAATTTCACTTAAAATCCTACCCGATTCCAGTTCACCTTCGTGATGAAATTAAAGATCAGATTGAGACTTTATTAAAGCAAGGTGTTATTTCTCCTACAAAATCACCCTTTAACTCTCCAGTTATCCTTGTAAAGAAGGCAAAGGGGGGTTATAGATTATGCCAGGATTATCGCAGATTGAATGTTTCGTCTGTATTTGACGCTCTGGGTGTGAATAACATCAATGAAATATTATACAATATGGGGGGCAAGAAATATTACTGTACGGCAGACTTGAAGAGCGGATTCTTTAATATTCCTCTCACCGAGGACAGTAAGAAATATACAGCATTTACAATACCAGGAATGTCACAGTATCAAATGAACGTCGTGCCACAGGGCCACGTCAGTTCATCAAGTGCAATGACTCGTTGCATTCACCTAGCGTGCTCAAATTTAGATCCCAATCACTTTGCCCATTATGTGGACGATTTGTTTTGCTTTGGAAATACTTTTGAAGAAATGCTCATAACTCTGGAGAAAATGTTACAATGTTTACAGGCCGCGGGATTAAAACTTGCGATAGAAAAATGTCACTTCGGCTACACTGAGGTTATTGCTTTAGGACATAAAATTTCGAAATTTGGCTATCGGATCAATGACAAAATCATTGATTCTATCAAGAAATATAAGACACCGACAACTGTGAAACAAGTTCGCACATTTCTCGGATTAACATCTTATGTCAGGAAGTTTTTAAAATCATATTCCGAGATGGCACTTCCCTTGCAAAAATTGATAGGAAAAAAGAAGAAATTTCTCTGGGGGGAAGAACAGCAAATTGCGTTTGAGAGGTTGAAAGAAGCTTTACTTACAGCTCCTGTATTAATGGCATATGATCCATCAAAAGAAGTAAGGGTATATACGGATGCAAGCAGTAAGGCTATTGGCGCGGCGATTTTACAACCGAATGCGAACGGTGATTTTCAGCCTATTTCCTATTGCAGTAGAGTGTTAAAAGACCATGAAACTCGACTTTCAACCATCGAGCAAGAATTGTTGGCAATCATATATGCATTTAAGTCATTCAGATTCTTTTTACTTGGGAGACATTTCGAATTATTTACCGACAACCAAGCAATCACATTCATTCGCTCCTCAACGCAACTTTCAAACAAATTATTTAGATGGTACACGTTGATGGCCGAGTTCGATTTTACGCCAATTCACTGCAAAACTACACAAAATATGGCGGATGCTATCAGCAGAGAAACAGAACATGATCCACAGGGAGCAGACGAGGAGCTTCCAGAGCCACATACATTGTTATTGTTAGATGAGACAATTGATGTTGCTATACACCAACGAGAGGATTCTTATTTTGGAAATATCATAAATATTTTGGAAGGAAAAGAAGACGAGGGGGGCAACAACCCACCTAACCCCTCCCTGCAGAGGCAAGCTTGCTATTATGTTATGGAAAATGGACTTCTTTATAGACAACATAAACTGGGAGCTACGACTAAGAAATTATTATGCATACCGAAGTCACTTCGCAACACTGTCATTGAGACATTGCATAGTTTACCAGCTGGAGGAGCACATTATGGCTTCACTAAAACATACAAAAATGCGTTGGATAGGATTTACTTTCCATTCATGAAGAACCATATTCAGAAAATGGTCAAGGAATGTGTAATTTGTCAGCAGAATAAGCGCATAAAAGGAGCACCATATGGAGAACTTTTAACGTTCAACTCACAGAAACCATTCGATAGAATCGCTTTAGATTTTAGCGGACCGTATCCACCAAGTGGTTTGCTCCGCCATAAATATATACTAAGTGCAATCGATCATGGTACTCGATTTTTAATTGCTCAATCAGTAGCAGATACTTCAAGTGAGACAGCAGCTAACTTCCTTTTTGAAAATGTAATTCTACGCTTTGGATGTCCTTCTCGTATAGATACGGACAGAGGTACTTCATTCACAGCTAATTTATTTCAAGAACTATCGGAGAAATGTGGAATTCATCTTAAATTCGCTCCAGCAGCTAATCACAATTTAATTGGATTATTGGAACGATCACATGCTATTTTACAGGGACTTATGAAAAACTTTGTGAACTCAAAACACACAGATTGGCTTTTATACTTGCAATCGGCCGTGTGGTCGTACAATGTTAATTACCAGGAGAATTTGAAGAACAGTCCATTTTTTCTTCTTCATGGATTTACGCCTAGATTAGTCTGGGAGAGCGGACTACATTTAACGCCCAGTGTGAATGTAAACAACGAGATGAGATTCAAGATTCTCGAAAAAGCACGAGAAGCAGCTTATGAGTCTCTACAGAAACGCCACCGACAAGCAAAGAAGTACTACGATAAACGTCATCAGTCCATTGAATTTACACCAGGAGAATTGGTTCTAGTATACGATGGCAGTCATCGTGTACACACCGCTAAATGCTTTTCGGGAATATATAAAGGACCTTGTAAAATTATAGCAAAAGAAAATCCCAATGTTTACAAAGTGGAATATAAGACAAAACGAGGACAGACAATCGTGGACTCAATTTCGGTTCAGAGATTGAAAAAATACTATGCTTCAGAATACGGTAGCGGCGATGAGAATGTAAATTGTGATGATGAGAATGAAGAACAGCAACAGCAGGAGTGAATGAGTGAGAACATACCTTTTACCCTGTATGTAACTTACTTTTCAGTACTCTGATGCACTACATAAATTTTACATCTTGCAAATATTTCTTTTTTAACTAACAAACACTAAAATTATGTGAAATATTATTGTTTAGCCCTTAATAATTGCACGGAAGTGTAAAACTAGTTATTACCACACTAAAATCATTAGTTATAAATCGTAGTCGTCGAGGTTTCATAATAATGAACAACAAGTACAGTAACGCGCAAAAATAATAATAATTAATATTATTGTATTCACGGATAGTGAACAAAGGGAATGGTGATGAATATAAATTGCGCGCAAGGAATTTTCCTCAGATTTTTGTAGGCCTGTAGAGAACTGATGGAAATAATATTTTGTGAAATACAAAAGATAAATAGTGTAAGTCAATAATAGACTTTAGTATTTTTTATGAATAAAATGTGTTAAACACATTCGGAAAGGAAAATGAGAATTAAAATCCTCTATGATTCAGCGTGGTTAGTCAAAATAGGGTTAAACAAGTACATATTTTAATATTTCAATTGTTAAATTTAAGTTAATTACATTTATAATTTTAATAACTAAATAAATGACAGAAATATGAGATTATCAGTTTTATAAGATTTAAATAACGTTAAATAAAGAGAACAGTTATAATAAGAGCTGACTAGGCATACAGCCAGTAAATTATTCAATTAAACGAACTACAGATCAATAATAACTAAATAAGTACTGCGATAATAATAATTATAATATAGATAATAATAATACGAAGAGAATAGTGAATATTTTGGTGCTTAGATAATTATAAAGTTCAAACAAAATGTATCACATGGAAATATAAATATTAAGATTACCTTTATAATTATACGCATATTACATTGAGATTTAATTATTTTGTATATTTTTCTTACATAACTTTACATAAAAGCTAGACTTAAAATCTAATATGAAGAGTAATAAGTCAATTAAGAGCATAGAAGAAATAAGTAGTATTTTACACATACAGTTACGACCATGAGTTATCAGCAGCCACTTGTCACATTTTATTAACAATTTAACGACACAGTCATGAGATGAATTACGACAGTTTTGAAGAAGTAAAGTATCTTTTATTAAACATGTAGACATTACATTGATCCATCTAATTTGGGATATTTCATTCCAAATACGACTCGATTAGTTTATTGAATGTTATATCAAGTTACTTAGAGTACTTCCTAATTTTTCTTCCGCATGGTAGAAATTTCCCATCTTGTAAAATTCTCATTTAAAATTTCCCTCACATGTATTTCACACTTCTCGAAACGATATCCAAAGTCAATTTCAAATGCCTTCATGGTAAAATGTCTTTCGTCAGCAAAAGGATAAAGTTCAACCGGGGTGCAACGGAAATGTCCTTCCTCCTTAAGCAATGGGGAAACTTGAGTTACATTCAGAAAGACAGAACAACTGACGAAATATGCAAGTTAGGCATTCTATTCGTTTCTTGCGGCAACGATATCAACCTACATCGGCAGGAGCAAAATTCTCTCTTGACATGAAGTAACCAACACGTTGCAAATTAAACAGCAGATATCTCACATTCCACATTAGCGGGGAACTGAATGAACTGCCGACAGAGCATTCTTTCAACTCAGGCTATCGACTTCAAGGATACAAAAGAACATGCAACCTTATGTCCGTTCAGAACGATATTTCTTCATCTGGCAACATTTGGAATATAAATTGCAATTACGTTTTCATTTTTATGTCATTTAATTTTAGGTGATTATATATCTAGTTAAACACCACCAATTGTCAACTTTTTTTTCTCTCCATATTTTTTTTTGTATACACAATTGTATATTATTTTCCTTGAATATTCTTAGGCTGATTGCAATATCATTAGGGGAGAAAGAGTCAATAATGGACAACGAAACTTCGGATTCTTAGAATATTATCTGATGTATTTCAATTTATGTGGACAATATTAGCAAGTGCAAAGGAAATTTTACAATTACTCTTTATTAATGACGATATTTTATCAATATTATACTAACAGAAGGACGATTGATCAACACATTATTTTTTAGTAATATTTAAAGTACTTCATTCAATTCAATTGTTATTTATAAATATTTTCAGTTAATTTAAGTATTCATATATTTTCAGACATCAATTATAATTTAAATTTTGCAGTAGTATACAGTATACACTCACAAAATCTTCAAGAGTATTTACAGCATTACATTCCATTCATATATAAAGTTCAATTGCTTTTAGTAATTATTAGTAGTTATATTTATTTATTTATTTTTCTCTTTTCAAGATTCTAAATTATATTTGGTGTGTAAAGGATGGCATTAATTAGAATTTGGGTAATTTATAGTAAGAGTAAATGTTATGACTGAATCGGTACTCCTTTTCAAATTCCATTTCTTAAACTATAACAACCCTCAACTACAAGATTTTTCATACTTGTAATATTTACAAGTACTACTTTCTTAAAATAAGGGTGACTTAGAGGCGCCCTTGTCTCAACAAAACCTCTACACATACCGACATATTAAGTTCTCTCACGAACAACATTACACTAACGATCAGGAGGAAATGCCTGTTCGATATATGAAGCAAATTTCCTTTCCAAAACCTACCTAAATTGCCTCACAGATAATTCAAATTTTAACGGTGAAATGAACATTTTAACAATATTATGAAACCATGTTGACAGTCCTCAGTTCAACTTTTTCACAGATGTCAACGTCTAGAGATGGTCACCAGCTAAAACCTTGGAGAAATAAGAAATCAACACGAATTACACCTGAAGGACGCAGAGGAATTATTTGTCCTACGATTTTTTTTTGATAATTTCTCAAGATTTTTATTTCTGAGATTTTTCTTTTAATTTTTCGACACGTGGAAACATGAATTACAATTAGACCTTTCATCAGTTTTAATTACGCAGTTCAGCGAAATCAGTTGATATGCACCAAATCGTTTAACACGGATCTCCTTCATTCTATTTTAATTAACTCCTACTGAAGTCAATTAGTAGTGAGACCTGATATTCAACGCTGATAATACATACATCGATTTGGAGGAATATTTACACACAACTAAATACTTCACATTAACAATGCAGTTCTCTACTGTACGTTTTTCATCATTGACAATATTTGTAGCTACAAAGTTAATGCATCAAAGTGAAAAACAATTTTCACTGCCACAAGGAACTAATATATACATATATACATGGTTTGGTTCAAGAAGAAACTTCATTGCTATACGCAGAGACTATTAAGTGCTATTAACAAGAGTAAAATTATGGTATTTTACTTGAACTCTTTGTGAGAATCAGAATCACTCAAGCATTAATTTTATGGACAAATGCTGGTGCTGCGATTTTATCTATCGAACACTATTATATTCTTATTTTCAAATACATAAATTCATGTACATATATTATTACTCAAGGACAGTTACTGATACAGTGTATATATTTTGATTAACTTCAAGTTTTCTAATTAAATATTTACTGCGATACTTGACATATATTATAAATAAAAACAACAGCCATATTTACATGATACATTAAAGTAAGAGACGGTGAAATTTACATCGATAATATGACATATATGTGCAACTGTAACTCGGATGAGTATCACAAACTTTGCTGATTTTGTAAATATTAACTTTAAAATATTTCATAGTGTTGTGCAGTGTCAGTGTTTACAGGATTGATTGCATACTACCTCGTTAGTGTGTTACTGTGCCATACACCTTTTAAATAAGTCAATACTGATGGAACAATAACCTTATAATTATGTCACGTGGTGTGTATTTACATATTTTAGGCATGGACAATCATAACTTCAACGTGTGACACGTAAGACTCACAATCATTGCATGCATGAGTCAGCATAACAAACTCACATGTCAGTGTTTATCTTTCATACGAAGTTTGAGTTGTTGTTTTAAGTCCACTTTATGCACAGTAAGGCTAATCGGGACTGGACCTACAGTTTAAAGTGGGATCCGAACCACTTGTGCCTCCATCGGGTATCGAACCCGGGACCCCTTGAGTACAAGGCGACGACGCTACCACTGCGCCATGGGGAAGGCCCTATATCTTTCATACGCTGACAAGTATTGTTTATTTATCTTGTTTATTTATTGGTTATTTTTCTCCATTCCTTTCTTTTCTTTTTAAAGAACTATATTAATCAAATTACATATTTTTGGTTATGGTATGTTAATCCAATAATTTTGGGACTATATTTTATAATAAAAAAAATCTCTCCATAGAAAGGATCGGTATGGAATGCAACTTTAAATCTTTCATATTTAAGTGAAAATCAAAAGATTTTCTTTAGGGGGTAGAGGAGCGTATCGTACCCAAGGTATTGGGCAAGAAGTATAAAGTCTTAGCATAGCAGCTATCAGAGAAAGGAATGCTGAATAAGTAATCAGGCAAAGGTCGGATGATTGACTTGGAAGGCGCATGTGGCATGAGTGTTGGAATTGTCAGGAGGTGTAATCAGTTGGCGAGAATAGGAGAGAGAGTAAGGTCTGCGGATTGTGAGAGAGGAGCAAAGTGGAGAACGATTATTGGACGATGGTGTGTGATAGATTCGATGTCTGACAGGGAGGTCAGACAAGCGATAGTTGAGGGGACAAGCTAGGAACAATCTCCATATATTTGTAAGGCAAGTAATATCCTTTCATTAACCAATCCATATCGATTCAGTCATGGAGAGTATAAAACCCATATTTAATCTAAGCTAATTTCTATCGCCATTCCTTTAAAAGGTAACCTCTTGCATTTATCACATTTAGGCCAAGCGAGTGATAACCATCTAAGAGATGAATGAGGAATAGCTACATCACCCAATTAAATCTAGAGGTTCTTGGTTCGATCCCAAACGCAGCTTGGGAGTTGCGTTACGATAGAATGGTGTCCCCTTTTTGTCGGTGAACTTGGAATGCATATCAACAGATTTAGACTGTCACAGATTAGGATTACCAGATCGCTGTAAGGGAAATGTAGGACACAAAACATTCTCAATAAATAATGCATATTTCTAGAGAACACGTTAGAAAGTAGTTGAAAATTACAGTTTTCACTTTTAAAAAAATGAATTTTTAAATGCAAAATTTCAAGACTTGCAATCATACTAATCATGATTTAAGTGGTACTCCTCTGAGGAGACAATTTTTATCAAAATTTCAGGTTTAGTCAAATTATATTTGTTATAGGAACTAACAGATATTTTACAGACTATGAAAAGATAATGGTATTAGTTTACTATCCTTCGGACAAATTTAATTATTTTTATAGAAGAAACTACTTACCGTAATAAGTTCCTGTAGCATTGTCGAACATCGGGAAAGTGTTTTATGTGATGTGGGAATGTTTCATAGCCGAAATTCATGTTGTTCGTTGAAAATTAATTCTCCGACGGAGAATAGCTAGCCCCACGAACCATTGGCGCTTGGATAGGTTAGTTCTGTTAGGTTAGGAAACATAGTTAAAATTTGGTGTCGTGTTAGTATCAGGGTCTAGAAATTGGAAATAATTGCGAACCATTGGTGCGTGGTTAGGTTAGTTCTGTTAGGTTAGGAAACATAGTTCAAATTTCATCAAGACAACGTTGATACACCTTCAGGAATGTTCCGCGAAGCAGATACGTAAGTACGAATGTCAAAAATTGACGAATCGAAAAAATTAGAGGTGTCCGAAGGATAGTAAATTTTTACGAAAATAATTTCTCTCGTTAGTTTGTTGGGCTGATGGTAATAAAAGTACCCCCTGAACATTTTAATTATGACCTGCAGTGACGTGCACTGAGGAGTAGCTAGTCTAGCAGAGATAGATCAATCAATCAATCTCACGTCTCTAATTATTTTCAAATCTCATGAATTTATTGTCTGGAAGCCTCAGTTCATATGCAATACTTCTTTCCATGCCTTCTCGTCCCTCGATGTGATCAGCTGGCAAGGCTGGATACCCTAGCTGGCTCTTCTTCCGCCTTACCAGTTTCAGGTATAGACAACTGCCCGAAGGGAAAGAGAAGATTTCTGCCTGTACTTCCCTTGCCCCCTCGCCACCCGCTTCAATGGTTGAAAGCCCGTGGTTTCAGGTCCTCCAGTCTATCTCCTATAGGACAGATAGAGAAATTGTTTTGCCTTCGATTCCTTTGTAAATCCTCTTGGAGGAAAATTTTCAGTATGTTCTCTTTATTTACACAACCTTTTAAACGTTGTACAATATGTATGTATAATATGGGATGTAGTTTTATTTGTATCTATATGAATGGGAACGTACTCGTATAGGGGCTATCCACGAGTAAACAAAAACATATCGAACGGCACAATCGATTGTCGAACTGTAGCACAACAACTTCCGGTTCACGGCGGCCGGGTAATTCAAGCGCGTACTTGTGGCATTTCTTCTCGTTTTGTATACCGGATGAAATGGATCATATAAAAGCACTTGACAACGAGGAGAATAAGAGATATCAGGGCAAAGTAGAGGCCTTTGCATATCAATTGGATGAGCAACTAGGAAGTAATACGACATTATTCCAAGATGAGATCCATTTGCTGATCGTCGTTTCATTGGCGATATTTGTAGCCTACATATTAAATAGAAAGTAATTTTTCCTACAGAGCGAGAGCGCTTAAATGCATACATTTATGTTTTAAGTGAAAAAGTGCGAGATGTACGGACATATAAAAAACGGAAAAAGGCGCTTCTTTTCTTCTTTCTTCAGTCAGGACTAGTCAGAGGGATGCGATAATGCACACTTGCTGGTTTCGTTCTCGTTTGAACGCAGAAATACAAAACGCTCATTGTTATTTTAAGTCAATTTTCTGCTATTTGTGTTAAACATGACGATGAAGATGAATAATAAACTGGAAAAATTAATGATGGGACAAACACAATGACACACCATTGCCTCACCATGGTGTTCAAACCTAGGACCTCTTCTCCATCAATGTTGATTTGATTGATTGAGTTGGTGTTTTAAGTCCACTTTGTGCACAGTAAGGCTAATCGGGACTGGACCTACAGTTTAAATTGGGATCCGAACCACTATATGCCTCCACCGAGAATCGAACCCGGAACCCTTTGATTACAAGGCGACGAGGCTACCACTGCGCCATCGGGGAGACACTCTATCTATCAATGTTGAAAAGATTCCCATTGCAAAAGACGAAAATTAATAATAGTACCCGCACTTAATTTTCTGGCTACACAAAAAAAATATTTCCTCTGGTTGCACAAAAATTTATTTCCTCTGGTTACAAACACACAAAAAAAATCTGGTTACACAAAAATTTAATACAGTTCGTGTATACTTCAAGAACGTAACGTGTAACCTAGCTGACTATGACCGAGCATCTTTTGAAATGAAAAGTAATATTTTTGCTCATATCACTAAAACAGACAGAAAATCGAGATTTGAATGATTTCTCTTCTACCTTTAATGAAGTGCAAGGGGTGCGGGACGCAAAATTTTTGGTTGGGAAGGAAACAGGGCGGGGTATTTTTAAAGTCCTGACGTTCAAAACGGTAAAAATAATGTTATTTCCCGACTAAATTGGGAGATTATAGGAGCGGAAAATATTCAGCATTACCCGATACTAAAAAAAATGTTAATTATACACACAATTTTACCCTCGGGTGATGAATTACTTTGCATTTCTGGAATAAAAACTGCTAATAAATTTCGGACATTTAGTACAAAAAAAATGTAGGGAATAAACTACTTTTAAACTATCATTTTTTCCGAAGTCTGGATCGGAATGTCTTTTTTTTTTTTTTTTTTAGGTCCCGACATGTTGGGTTTTTGCACATCCGTTGTCATTACTGCGCAGCAGTGTTGCCACATGAAGGGAAATTTCCCTTTTTGAAGGGAAATTTCGAGCTAATTTTAAGTGAAAACGGAAAAGGGAAATTCGATGAAAAATAGCGAATTTTCAGGGAAATTTTAAGACAGACTAAACATTAATTATATTAAACATTATAAAAGATTCCAGTTTTGAAAATGAGAACTTATTATTTTTTTATTTTGTCGTATACTTTGTTCTGAGAGGAAGGGTGGAATTTGGGTTGACACACATCTGGCTACCGTTTGGGGCCGGAGGTCTTTGGCCATTCACCCTTATGGGAGTGGGAGTCCGAGGGTATTGTTTATTTAAGCTTTCCCCGGTTCTCTGAATTTTGCCTCAAACACTACACGTGCAAACCATAAAGTAATCTTTGTCGCAAACCTATCTTTACTTCAAATGGACACTGTGTGGGTTATTCGTCGTGTGCGAGTGTTTGGTGGAAGACTGTGCCCGTCTTGGACGACGGGAGAACAAGGGAAGCAAAGCAAACTATCTGCAACTCCAGAATATATTAGAAAACGTCGTGGAGAACGGAAGATGAAAAAACACCGCGGAAACAAGTTTAAAAATTCCGTGCAGAGTGGCAAGAAGTGACCAACAATGGATTAAATTTTAATAAAAAAACTTGCTGTCTTTTAGAAGTTTCCACCTAAAATGTGAAATTTACCAGAATAGAACATTTGATCAGGTATGTACTATATATCTTTTTTGATAAAACGCGTATATCTATGCGCCGAACTTAACATTTTTATGGGGAGGCAAAAAAGTGATTTTCCACACAAACTCTTCATATGTGCGCCTTACTAGAACAGCATTTTGTGTAGAACATTTTTAATTTTCTTCTTCCCTAAATCCAATCTCTGTTTGTTTGTTTTGCTTTTTACTGATGAAAATCTTCAGTTGCCAACTATAACATAGTTTTAGGTTTCATCTCAAAACAAAAAAATTAGCTTGGTTTAGAAATAAAATCTAAATCTTCCAAAAAACATTTACAAGTTATTGTTTATTGATTTGGTTTATTTTACTTCGCTTTTCTGCCACTTTTGGCTGATTGCAAATATGGGGATGAGTATTGATATGATGAAATTTATGAATGGACACTCACAAACAGCCATGCCCAGACCGGGATTCGAACCCGGTACTCCTGGCGTCGAAGCATTTACAAGTTAAATTGATTAACATTTTATACATACATATGAACATGGGTCAACGATAATATTTTATTATTATTATTATTATTAATAATAATAATTAATAATAATAATAATAATAATACTTCTTTAGATGAAGGGAAAAAATGGGCGAAAAAGGGAAATTTTACCCCTTGGAAAGGGAAATTGTGCTTACAGATTGTGGCAACACTGCTGCGCAGTCTACTCCTGCTGATGGTCTTCCAATTTTCACGCTTGACAGCTTGAATGCAATAATTTGGTGCCTAGATCTCGAGGAAATGGATGAAGAGAGATCCATGAAAGATTATTTAGCCCTGATCGTAGTTTACATCCTCCTTGTACACACTCATTCGTTCCTTTCATCAGTGGCGCAGGAACGTTTTTCATTTGGGGGGGTAC
Organism: Lepisma saccharinum; assembly: GCF_977018435.1. Taxonomy (NCBI): domain Eukaryota; kingdom Metazoa; phylum Arthropoda; class Insecta; order Zygentoma; family Lepismatidae; genus Lepisma; species Lepisma saccharinum. Next base: position 177,819 of record NW_028143149.1, read on the forward strand.
AAAATTCAGCCTCCCATATATATATATATATATATATATATATATATATATATATATATATATATATATATATATATGTATGTCCAATCAAGTGTCGCAATAATAATAATTAGGATAATTATATTTAATTAAATTAATATATTAATTAATTAAATATGTACATTAATTAATATTTTATTGTTATTATTACATGAATATGTAAAAGATAGTAAAAGAATAGAAATATAACAGCAAGTATTCATTATCTAGCTTACGTGTAGTTAAGATCGCCAAGATTTGCACAAAACAACTGCCCTGGCAAGGAATTTAATGTCAGATAGAAAAAGAATTGAATATTTATTGAATAACAAAAAAGGAGTTAGATCCAATTAACGAGAAGTAAAGTTCCTGATTAACATTTTATGGATATTATCATTAGTAGTGTGCATAAATCTTTGGAATCCTTCAAAGCCGTATGAGCCAAATTCCTTGCCTTCCAATAAGTTCAGCGGATAAAACCATCGAGTATACAGGGTGCAGCAGAAATAACTCCCGGATTTCATTCGTGAATAACAAAGCAACGATAGATGTTATGCAAAATTTTATTTCACAGTTGGAAAGAACAAGGATTACCATTTTGTTTCCCATATGTACCGAGACAACTCCATGAACGCCCCTACTTTTTTGAGGAAGACGGCACGCAGTTAATGTAACGTCTGACCGTTATGTATGGATGTTACGCAACTTCCTGCAGCCGTAATCGAACGAACGTGGCAAATTGGCTGTGTGGTTCCAACAGGATAGTGCCACAGCACGCGTATCGATGAACGTGCTACGTGAAATGTTTCCAGGCCGTCTGATCTCACTTTTAAGTCACCTTCCATGGCCAACTCGTTCCCCCGAGCTCGCACCCTGCGACTTCTTTCTGTGGGAGTACCTGCAGGCTAAAGTTTACCAAGGAAGGCCGAGGACAGCCAATGATCTGAAAGATGGTGTCAGACAGGAAAGAGCGGCAATACCGACCAGACATGACTAGGAGGGTAATGCAGAACTTCAGGCCGAGACTTCAGAAATGCGTACACAGTGCAGATCGGCATTTGGACGATATCATTTTATAACAAAGTCAACTATGTCACCCAAAATGGTGACTTGTGGCAATTTTGTAAAAAAATAATTGGAACATTTTGTTCTTTGCAAATGTGCAATAAAATGGTAAACCTTGTTCTTTCCCACTGTGCAATAAAGTTTTGCATAACATCTATCGTTGCTTTGTTATTCACAAATGAAATCCAGGAGATATTTCTGCCGCACTCTAACTTTTAATTGTTACGCTGTTCAAGCATGGTATTGGCATTGATGAAAATTGAGTATAACAAATGCTAAACAATTATATTTTGATAAATTACTTTTACTACTTGGTAAGTCTTTTGGGGGGAAGGGGTCCGGACCCCCTGGACCCCCACAAAAACGTCCTTGATACCTAGGTATAATGTGAAGCCATGAGAAATATTCTCTTTTAGAACAGCACACACGAATGTCCTGTTATTTAATGCAAAATATGCATAAATGTTTTTCATTGTTTTTGTTAGAATTTAAGTTTAAAAAAAAACATTTTAAAATCAGATAACAATACTGAAACATATAAGGCTAAGCTCTGGACCTCATTCTGGACTTATTTGGATTTCACGGAACGGAAAATCAGGAGTGAGGGGGATCTTGATTCTTGGTTCCCAATCAACTCGTAAGAAGTCTAACTTTGAAATATTTGTGAAAAATATGACAAATCATTTATTTGTAATATAATTAGCTGTACCTAATGACGCTCTTCAAGTACTGAAAGTAATATCATTCGGTTCATTTACAAAACCGAAATCCTTCAGCTCTCAGAAGTAGCAAGGAAAGCCGTACCCTCAAAAGTTAATTCTTTCTTTTCAATTTTTGGTGGACAATGTGAAGAGCCGGCCAAGGTTTATTTTCGTATATAGTGGTATTAAATGCAGATACATGCGTGTGTTTTAGGATGACATGTCAATTTCTCGTTTATGTGAAAATGTAAACTTTAATGTAAGCAGAAGCATGTGCGCGTCACAGTTAAAGATTTTCGCATCTACAAAGAAAATCCAAAACACATTCCCACCTCGCCGTACTCCGTGGCGGAGGGGTTAGCATAGCGCGCTATGACGCCTGAGGTCCCAGGTTCGAATCCTGGCCTGCCCATGGGTGTTATTTTTTAGCGACCAACAATTTCATCATATCATCATCACTCATCCTCATCTTCGCGATTAGCCAAAAGTGGCAGAAATGCGAAGTAAAATAAACCAAATCAATCAATCAAATATTCCCATCTTACTCCCAGAGACCTTGTAAATCCAATCCAAAATCTACCAATAGAACCTGTAGTGGGTCTCATTTATCTCGTGCATTCATCTGATTAATGTAATTTTCTTACAATTTGACTTTAGAGTTTAACATAAAATGGCGTTGTGTTTGTGTTGCATTCGATATCACAATTAGATTTGAAGCAATTTATGTCCAATTATAAGTATACCTAATACATAGGTAAAAAATAGTCCCCCTTCTGATAAAATCGCAAATTGCACCCTGTTTAAATGTCTAGGAAAGATTTCATTTCACCTAGGAATGGTATCGCGATGCGATGAGGAGAATTGTCACAGCCTCATCTTGTATCCTGTGTGGTGAGGTCCTTCTCATTCTTGTTTGTGCTTATTTTTCTTTCGGTTTCCACTCTGAAGTTATGAAAACTTATTCCAAATGTACCTCATTCTCAGATAGGCTAATTTTTTAAAAAAATATATCTTCATATATAGGTTTAAGTATAGTTTTCCCAACACCATCTTACAAATTTATGAAAAATATGGGTGAGGTACAGGAGTGCATTGTAACCCCCCCCCCCCCCCAGTTGGTCTGTCGTGTCTCGTCTCGTTCGTGTAAGTGTTCCGTTTCGGAAAATTCCATTATAAATATTCAAAAGAAAATGGGGTCAGTCATATACTCTTCTGATGAAGATTTGTATCTTATCTTCGAATCGACGCGACCACTGCTTTAGAAATGTGTACCCCCCCCCCCCTTACACAAAGCAGCAATCGTCTGCAGCGTAATTGTCTGAGAGTCAATCTGATTCCATCGTTTCACACACATTTTAAACAATTTTCATCTCGTTAAAGAGGTTTCCAAGAACTTAGGTCAATGAACTAACTAGTAGCAAGCACAATGTAGTATAATAAGTTTACAATTAAATGTTTTGGATTTCTGTGGTAAGGACTATAATGCTTAAAATTTATAAACAATAATACATTTTTTATTGGGCGAATTGATAATAGGTAATTTTAACAGTAGCACCTTCCGTCTGCTGTCAAATTACCAAAGGAGGGTACAGGGGGTACAACTCGATTTACGGATTTAGGGGGGTACAGTACCCCCCTTCAAAAATTTGCGGGGGTACAATGTACCCCTGTACCCCCCCGTTCCTGCGCCACTGCCTTTCATACATGACACAATCTCAGCTCCCTTTAGCGGCATGTTGTGAGCCTACGAACCGGAAGTTGTTGTGCTACAAATATGGCGTCCGCGCGAAGGCACTTCCTTCCGGTGGATAGCCCCTATTAAGTGCAGACAAAAATGTTATGGTTTCTTTTCTCTTTTTTTCAAATATGGAATATATAATGATTAAATAACAAATATTTGCTCACGCTCGCTCTCGTTTTAGTAGTATTTCATTTAAATATACTAATAATTTAGCGTCCAATAAAAAAACGGGTAAGCTAAACAGTCATAAATACGGATGTATTAATTTGGGAGTAGTATAGTAAATGATACTACGAGCTCACCTAAAATTAAGGGACAATTTTAATCCCAAAAACCATCAAAAACAATAACCCACCCACCAAATTTTTGCACATTTAACTAAAAATAATACCCTTAACCTTATAAAAAAAACACGAGCTCACCTAAATTTAAGTAGCACCTTTTCACCCAAAAACCATCAAAAACAACCACCCATCCACCAAATTTTAACACATTTTACTAAAGAATACATCCCCTTAAACTGTCAATTTATTCTTGGCGCACCCCCAATTAAGAGCTAACAAAAAACAGTACCACGCCCCCAAAATTTAACACATGCTTTCAAATCCTACCGCATCGCTTTAAATTTCTAAAAAAACATTAGGGCAATTCAATTAAGGGCACATTTATAACAAAAAAGATATGATTTTTAGGGTAAACTTTCCAAAACCACCTATTTTCAAGCAATACAAAAAGTTAGGAAATAATATAATAAAACAGAGACCCTTGTGCATTCCTTAAAATATATTGGTGCTTTCTGATTTAGGGCTAAATAAAAAAAAATAAAAAAAACAGGTACCTATACAATTAATAAATTTTACCCTTTTTACTAGTCAAAATATAAAAAAATCATCCCTTTAGATTGATTTATTTAATTTATGGGTCTATTTCCCCAAATGAGCATCTTAATATATTTCCATGAATCTTTCTTACTTAATACACCTAACTTTAATATACTTGTAAATCTATATTATTCACCAGTTTATCAACACCCAACGCCTTTTCCTCATGAATCACAAGCCTGATTAAATCAATTTGTGACAATACCATACAGCACTTCAGTAGTTATGTACCCGCGTTGAGTCCGATAAATCAATTGATTGGAAGAGATCGATCAAAGATCAATTGATGACGCAGCAGTTTTTTTATGACGTCATAAAAGGGGCGTGGCTTATTTTGTAAGGATGAATTTGATTGGTTGTGACGTCATAAATGGGCGGGGCGTATTTTGTAAGGAGCTTTTTGATTGGTTGGAGGAATTCGGGTTTTTCCCGTGACGTCGGGAGTTTCCGGCGTCTGAATACAGATGGCGTTGAGTCAGAAAGTCTGGGTTGGGAGGAGGAAAAGTAGGCGAAGCGGTTGGTTTTCTGGTAATTGGAGTACGTGTTTCCGGTGTCTGAAAACAGATGGCGTTGATGAGTCAGAAAGTCTGGGTTGGGAGGAGGAAAAGTAAGCGACGCGGTGACGGTAGGTTTTCTGGTAATTGGAGTACGTGTTTCCGGTGTCTGACAACAGATGGCGTTGATGAGTCAGAAAGTCTGGGAATTTTGTTGTTTCCGTTGTTTGAAGAGAGATGGCGTTCATGAGTCATTGATCTTTGATCGATTTTTGCCAATCAATTGATTTATCGGACTCAACGGGGGTACATAACCGTGGGAGTCACGTGACTTTGTGACGTCACAAGATGGAAATCACGTGACCAGATTATATTATTAAATTATTATTAATTAAAATATTAGGATTATTATTATTATTATGAAGTGTTTTAATTTCTGGGACGCCATTTTGTTTTCGTTATGTTATTTTGGTGTGTGACATCATATATAAATTGGAGTACGTGTTTCCGGTGTTTGAAAACAGATGGCGTTGATGAGTCTGAAATTCTCGGATTATTATTATTATTAATTGTTTTTATTTCTGTGACGACATTTTGTTTTGGTTATGTTATTTTGGTTTGTGACGTCATATATAAATTGGAGTACGTGTTTCCGGTGTTTGAAAACAGATGGCGTTGATGAGTCTGAAATTCCCGGATTATTATTATTATTATTATTATTATGAAATGTTTTAATTCACGTGACTTTGTGACGTCACAAAATGGAAGTCACGGGACCAGATTATATTAGTAAATTATTATTAATTGAAATATTAGGATTATTATTATTATTATTATTATGAAGTGTTTTAATTTCTGGGACGCCATTTTGTTTTTGTTATGTTATTTTGGTGTGTGACATCATATATAAATTGGAGTACGTGTTTCCAGTGTTTGAAAACAGATGGCGTTGATGAGTCTGAAATTCTCGGATTATTATTAATATTATTATTAATTGTTTTTATTTCTGTGAAGACATTTTGTTTTGGTTATGTTATTTTGGTCTGTGACGTCATATATAAATTGGAGTACGTGTTTCCAGTGTTTGAAAACAGATGGCGTTGATGAGTCTGAAATTCTCGGATTATTATTATTATTATTATTATTATGAAATGTTTTTATTTCTGTGACGTCATTTTGTTTTTGTTACGCTATTTTGGCGTCTGACGTCATATATAAATTGGAGTATGTGTTTCCGATGTTTGAAAACAGATGGCGTTGATGAGTCATTCTGGGAAATTCCCCAGTTTTCGTCCTGTTGTTTGCATAAAGAAAACCCGGATTCGAATCCCACTCAGGTATGGTTGCGAATGTCGACGGAGGCCCTGGATTCGAATCCTCCAATTAACTAAGGTTCCCTAAAAACATGTTTGATTCTGCTCAGGTATGGTTGTGAAATGTAAAAGGCTACTTACAACATGTAATAAATCTTGGCCATCCATGTTGCTGCCTAGATGAAAAGGAGATGAACTGGAGGGAAGGATGCCTGCAGAAGGAATTCTATCCACTTCCTTATAGAGACACACATCTGCAATTATTTTTTGCAACGTACGTTAGAAGTTGCATATGAGATCACGACGTTTTTGTGAGGCACAACAGTTCCTTGATAATTTTCACAGAAGTTCCTTGTTCCGTGTCAGCCCATGTTCTTCGAACAAGACTTCCTTATAGAGACGGACATCTGGTATCATTTTTTGCAACGCGGCCCAGATGAAAAGGAGATGAACTGGAGGGAAGGATGCCTGCAGAAGGAATTCTATCCACTTCCTTATAGAGACACACATCTGCAATTATATTTTACAACGTACGTTAGAAGTCTGCATATGAGATCACGACGTTTTTGTGAGGCACAACAGTTCCTTGATAATTTTCACAGAGGTTCCTTGTTCCGTGTCAGCCCATGTTCTTCGAACAAGACTTCCTTATAGAGACGGACATCTGGTATCATTTTTTGCAACGCGGCCCAGATGAAAAGGAGATGAACTGGAGGGAAGGATGCCTGCAGAAGGAATTCTATCCACTTCCTTATAGAGACACACATCTGCAATTATATTTTGCAACGTACGTTAGAAGTCTGCATATGAGATCACGACGTTTTTGTGAGGCACAACAGTTCCTTGAGGAATTTCACAGAAGTTCCTTGTTCCGTGTCAGCACATGTTCTACGAACAAGACTTCCTTATAGAGACGGACATCTGGTATCATGTTTTGCAACGCGGCCCAGATGAAAAGGAGATGAACTGGAGGGAAGGATGCCTGCAGAAGGAATTCTAACCACTTCCTTATAGAGACACACATCTGCAATTATTTTTTGCAACGTACGTTAGAAGTCTGCATATGAGATCACGACGTTTTTGTGAACCACAACAGTTCCTTGATGAATTTCACAGAAGTTCCTTGTTCCGTGCCAGCACATGTTCTACGAACAAGACTTCCTTATAGAGACGGACATCTGGTATCATTTTTTGCAACGCGGTTGCCTAATTTGTTTATTTGCCACCTTCCGACCACTCTAACGAAAGGTCTCGACGTGCAGATTACGAATATGTAATCAGATCCGCTCTACGTCAATTAGGGGAGGAGCTAGAGCGATTTGAAAATTTCGATTTTTTTTTTTTCTTTACCTTTTCTTCTGCGAAAATTTAAAATCGCTGTAGCTCGGCTCCTGATTGACCTAGGAGGGTGATCGATAGCTTGTCGGACTCGGAGTGAAGTCCTCTTTCCGGTGAACCAGGTTTCATTGTTCTAGGACCGGTGGTTTCCTACTTTCTTTATTTGAAATCGTAGGCCAACCTTCCGAACACTCTAACGTAAGGTCTCGACGTGCAGATTACAAATATGTAATCCGATCCGCTCTACGTCAATTAGGGGAGGAGCTAGAGCGATTTGAAAATTTCGATTTTTTTTTTTTTTTTTTTTTTTTTTTTTTTTTTTTTACCTTTTTTCTGCGAAAATTTCAAATCGCTGTAGCTCGGCTCCTAATTGAGCTAGGAGGGTGATCGATAGCTTGTCGGACTCGGAGTGAAGTCCTTTTTCCGGTGAACCAGGTTTCATTGTTCTAGGGACGGTGGTTTCCTACTTTCTTTACTTGAAATCACACTATTATTAAAAACAAAAAACAACCAAAAATAATAGAAATTTGAACCACCATTCATAAAGAACTATTAAATCTCAAAAGGATTAAAAATATAAAATAAAAAATATATTTTAACATTTCAATAATACAAAAGAATTAAAATAATCATTACCATGAGTCCGCGTAATTGATACTATAATAGATAGACCAAGTAGGCCCACCTTCCGACCACTCTAACGAAAGGTCTCGACATGCAGATTACAAATATGTAATCCGATCCGCTCTACGTCAATTAGGGGAGGAGCTAGAGCGATTTGAAAATTTCGATTTTTTTTTTTTTACCTTTTTTTTCTGCGAAAATTTAAAATCGCTGTAGCTCGGCTCCTCATTGAGCTAGGAGGGTGATCGATAGCTTGTCGGACTCGGAGTGAAGTCCTCTTTCCGGTGAACCAGGTTTCATTGTTCTAGGACCGGTGGTTTCCTACTTTCTTTATTTGAAATCGTAGGCCAACCTTCCGAACACTCTAACGTAAGGTCTCGACGTGCAGATTACAAATATGTAATCCGATCCGCTCTACGTCAATTAGGGGAGGAGCTAGAGCGATTTGAAAATTTCGATTTTTTTTTTTTTTTTTTTTTTTTTACCTTTTTTCTGCGAAAATTTAAAATCGCTGTAGCTCGGCTCCTAATTGAGCTAGGAGGGTGATCGATAGCTTGTCGGACTCGGAGTGAAGTCCTCTTTCTGGAGAACCAGGTTTCATTGTTCTAGGACCGGTGGTTTCCTACTTTCTTTATTTGAAATCGTAGGCCCACCTTCCCACAACTCTAACGAAAGGTCTCGACGTGCAGATTACAAATATGTAATCCAATCCGCTCTACGTCAATTAGGGGAGGAGCTAGAGCGATTTGAAAATTTCGATTTTTTCTTTTTTTTAATTTTTTTTTATTTTTTACCTTTTTTTCTGCGAAAATTTAAAATCGCTGTAGCTCGGCTCCTAATTGAGCTAGGAGGGTGATCGATAGCTTGTCGGACTCGGAGTGAAGTCCTTTTTCCGGTGAACCAGGTTTCATTGTTCTAGGGACGGTGGTTTCCTACTTTCTTTACTTGAAATCACACTATTATTAAAAACAAAAAACAACCAAAAATAATAGAAATTTGAACCACCATTCATAAAGAACTATTAAATCTCAAAAGGATTAAAAATATAAAATAAAAAATATATTTTAACATTTCAATAATACAAAAGAATTAAAATAACCATTACCATGAGTCCGCGTAATTGATACTATAATAGATAGACCAATTAGGCCCACCTTCCGACCACTCTAACGAAAGGTCTCGACATGCAGATTACAAATATGTAATCCGATCCGCTCTACGTCAATTAGGGGAGGAGCTAGAGCGATTTGAAAATTTCGATTTTTTTTTTTTTTTTTTTACCTTTTTTTTCTGCGAAAATTTAAAATCGCTGTAGCTCGGCTCCTCATTGAGCTAGGAGGGTGATCGATAGCTTGTCGGACTCGGAGTGAAGTCCTCTTTCCGGTGAACCAGGTTTCATTGTTCTAGGACCGGTGGTTTCCTACTTTCTTTATTTGAAATCGTAGGCCCACCTTCCGACAACTCTAACGAAAGGTCTCGACGTGCAGATTACAAATATGTAATCAGATCCGTTCTACGTCAATTAGGTTAGGAGCTAGAGCGATTTGAAAATTTCGATTTTTTTTTTTACTTTTTTTTTACCTTTTTTTCTGCGAAAATTTAAAATCGCTGTAGCTCGGCTCCTAATTGGGCTAGGAGGGTGATCGATACTTTGCGGACTCGGAGTGAAGTCCTTTTTCCGGTGAACCAGGTTTCATTGTTCTAGGACCGATGGTTTCCTACTTTCTTTATTTGAAATCGTAGGCCCACCTTCCGACACTCTAACGAAAGGTCTCGACGTGCAGATTACAAATATGTAATCAGATTCGCTCTACGTCAATTAGGGCAGGAGCTAGAGCGATTTGAAAATTTCGATTTTTGCAACTCATATGAGTCAGGAAGACATCTGCGTTGAATAACAGAATGTGTCACTGCTAAAAACCATCTTGTAAAGACGGTTAATTGATTCCGAGAATTTACATGAGCCTTCGTATCAGTCAGAAAAACATCTGCTGAAGACGTTTGACGATATCTGAGAATTTTACTGGTAGCATGTAGATTAAAATGTGTAAGTCGTGTCCACGTAATAAATAGAGCGTTGCACTATACTATGAATATTGTAAGAAATAATGCTGATTTAGAAGCCGTAAAATGTAGCATAATACTGATGGACCCCGCTGTACATAGGGTTTTTAAAATGAAAATAACTTTTGGTAGTATGAATTCACAATCCGCTAATCCTTTTTATACCACCCTTCCGATCTACGTCATCGATACACATTGCTCGCATCCGTTCCCGCAAAGCGTCCAACGCCCACGTGCCTCTCCTATCTTCCTGTCCTGGTACACTATACACAGTCACTTCTTCCGCGAAACCTACTCGTTTTGCTCTCTTTATTTTCTTTACATCTAGACTCTCTGGCTCCTTTTTCTCTTTTTGCTGTTTTTCCTCCATTATATGCTAACAGACTTTTATTCTCCTTTTCTTTGACAGTATGATGATGTCATAACCTCTTCTTAATCACCAGACACTTTACCATTCCACCCACCCATCCCAACAAACACGCCACACATATCAGTCACTAATTCCAAGAATTGTAGCTATACACTCATACACCATCTGCTCTCATCCATTAACACCATGGAAAACATATCACCACACGGACAAAGACATCACACCAAAGCCGTTCGTAACAAACACCATTTGTTCTTGTCCATTAACAGTCTGCAACCCTTGGCTCCATTCCAAGGTCTAGGGTCAAGAAGTATATATTACATACGTATATATATTTATAGAATAGTTTTTCCGCAAATTATATAACCGATATTATAATATGCACCCTTATTAGTGGAGAGCTCAGTGCATAAAACGGATTTTCAACATCAGTTCAATCCGGCACCCGATAGATCGGACACTTTATACCATGCCCTCGTATATTTCTGTACAGATCAGCCTCGGTGCATAAAACGGATTTCAAATACCAGTTGAACCCGTCATTCGTTAAGAGTCTGGATATGAGATCACGGCGTTTTTGTGTGAGGCACAACAGTTCCTTGATGGTGTTTGCAGGAGTTCCTTGATGATTGTCGCAGGAGTTCCTTGTTCCGTGTCGACTCAACTTCTTCAACGAGGAACGAGTGATGCCTCTTAAATGAATATAACGTAAAATGTGAAATGTCCTACGGATTGAACTGATGTTTGTAATCCGTTTTATGCACCATAAAGTAGAATGTGTAAAATGTTCTGAATTTTCAAGCTCTTATTTTGCCGAATAAAATACAGCATAATACTTATTGAGCCCGCTGTACATGGTGTTCTTAAAAAGAAAACAAATATTGGTAGTATGCATTGTAAATTGAGTAAAATGTGTAAGTTTTTTCTGAATTTTGAATCTTTTATTTCGTCGAATAAAAGACAGCATAATACTTATGGAGCCCGCTGTACATGGTGTTCTTAAAATGAAAACAAATATTGGTAGTATGTATTGTAAATAGAGTAAAATGTGTAAGTCTTGTCCAAGTAATAAATAGAGCGGTGTTTACATACAAAAGTAATATTATTATTGCGTTGCACTATATTATGAATATTGTAAGAAATAATGCTGATTTAGAAGCCGCTTTTAATTTTGAAGCTCTTATTTCGTCGAATAAAATACAGCAAGATACTTATGGAGCCCACTGTACATGGTGTTCTTAAAATGAAAACAAATATTGGTAGTATGTATTGTAAATAGAGTTAAATGTGTAAGTCGTGTCCAAGTAATAAATAGAGCGGTGTTTACATACAAAAGTAATGTTATTATTATTGCGTTGCACTATACTATGAATATTGTAAGAAATAATGCTGATTTAGAAGCCGCTTTTAATTTTGGGGTTCTGATTTCGTCGAACAAAATGTAGCATAATACTCATGGACCCCAATGTACATGGTGTTTTTAAAATGAAAATAACTATTGGTAGTATGAATTGTAAACGATGATAATTCTGGTAACTTCACAATCCGCTTATCCTTTACATACCACCCTTCCGATCTACGTCATCGATACACATTGCTCGCATCCGTTCCCGCAAAGCGTCCAACGCCCACGTGCCTCTCCTATCTTCTTCCTGTCCTGGTAAACTACACACAGTCACTTCTTCCGCGAAACCTACTCGTTTTGCTCTTTATTTTCTTTACATCTAGACTCTCCGACTCCTTTTTCTCTTTTGCTGTTCTTCCTCCATGATATGCTAGCAGACTTTTATTTTCCTTTTCTTTAACAGTATGATACAAGCTATTAGCGCTGTTGGTTGTCACCATCGGGTATCGAAGAAGGGACCACCTTGATCATAACGTGACGAAAGTAACATTACCTATACTTATGTTCTTACCACTATTGGCCTCCCCGATTGCGTAGTGGCAACAGCTTCGTCGTCTTGTAATAAAAGGGTCCCGGTTTCGATACCCGGTGGAAGCACATAGTGGTTCGGATCCCACTTTAAACTGTAAGTCCAGTCCCAATTAGCCTTACTGTGCATAAAGTGGACTTAAAACACCAAGGCAATCAATCTTTACCTCTATTCCTTTACCTTCGCGATAATATAAAAGTGGTAAAACATAGATCACATGACATCACAAACTATACCTTATCTAAAATTCATATGCGTCCTTTTGCAATTTCTTTCCCAGTATGGCGTGCCAATACTCCATATTTCACCAAATATCACTTAAGTGATAACAAATCCGTCTTGACACATTTTTCAATTACCAATCATCCGATTTGTAACAATATATCACATGACGTGTAGAAACTGTTCAATTTCCAAAAACATAATTCGCCCTGGAACATTTTCGGATAATTATTCATGCTCAATATTATAAAAAGTTTTTCTCTGATCAAATTCAACACACGCCCATTTCTTACGTCCATTCATTCCCAACTGTTTTCCCTATTCACTATTAAGTCCTCCAGATTGTTCCAACGGTTTTTGTTATCAAGGTACGAAAAATACATATAAGGGTAATATAAGATGTCCGTAGGCGAATGTCAACGAGTATCGAACCAGGGATCCCTTTAATATTTTCAAACTTGTAGTCAAAAGTCAGTTTACTGTTCAGTTTTCTGCTAATCAAAGGTTTTGTGTTGTGTTCAATTGCTTTATCGCAGATCTGTGTGAATCGAATGGAAAAGAAAACGCAAAAGTGCAGTAAAAAATATAATCTCTTTCATTCTCAACATTTTTCCACTACCACCATTGGCACGTACCTTCACATTTTAATCTGATAGCACATTCCTTAAACAATATAAACACTTAAAAGTTGGAAACAACCGCCTACGCGCCTTTAAAATTCGCTTTCTCTTATTGCCTCGTTCACAAAATTGCCTTGGCGTTGTGGATCCACCTGTTGTGGTTCAACCTGCAGCGAAATCTGGAAAGAGGCAGTACTGTACTTACTGTTCGTATAAAAAGAGAAGGATGAGTAAAATGATCTGCTGTAACTGCAAAAAGGAAACAACCGCCTACGCGCCTTTAAAATTCGCTTTCTCTTATTGCCTCGAAGTAAGTTTACTGTTCAGTTTTCTGCTAATCAAAGGTTTTGTGTTGTGTTCAAGTGCTTTATCGCAGATCTGTGTGAATCGAATGGAAAAGAAAACGCAAAAGTGCAGTAAAAAATATAATCTCTTTCATTCTCAACATTTTCACCCTCCTAGCTCAATTAAGAGCCGAGCTACAGTGATTTTAAATTTTCAAAATTTTCAAATCGCTCTAGCTCCGCCCCTAATTGACGTAGAGCGGATCGGATTACATATTTGTAATCTGCACGTCGAGACCTTTCGTTAGAGTTGTCGGAAGGTGGGCCTACGATTTCAAATAAAGAAAGTAGGAAACCACCGGTCCTAGAACAATGAAACCTGGTTCACCGGAAAGAGGACTTCACTCCGAGTCCGACAAGCTATCGATCACCCTCCTAGCTCAATTAGGAGCCGAGCTACAGCGATTTTAAATTTTCGCAGAAAAAAAAGGTATAAAATCAAAAAAAAAATCAAAAAAAAAAATCGAAATTTTCAAATCGCTCTAGCTCCTCCCCTAATTGACGTAGAGCGGATCGGATTACATATTTGTAATCTGCACGTCGAGACCTTTCGTTAGAGTTGTCGGAAGGTGGGCCTACGATTTCAAATAAAGAAAGTAGGAAACCACCGGTCCTAGAACAATGAAACCTGGTTCACCGGAAAGAGGACTTCACTCCGAGTCCGACAAGCTATCGATCACCCTCCTAGCTCAATGAGGAGCCGAGCTACAGCGATTTTAAATTTTCGCAGAAAAAAAAGGTAAAAAAAAAAAAAAAATCGAAATTTTCAAATCGCTCTAGCTCCTCCCCTAATTGACGTAGAGCGGATCTGATTACATATTCGTAATCTGCACGTCGAGACCTTTCGTTAGAGTGCTCGGAAGGTGGGTCTACGATTGCAAATAAAAAAATTAGGCAACCGCGTTGCAAAAAATGATACCAGATGTCCGTCTCTATAAGGAAGTCTTGTTCGTAGAACATGTGCTGGCACGGAACAAGGAACTTCTGTGAAATTCATCAAGGAACTGTTGTGGTTCACAAAAACGTCGTGATCTCATATGCAGACTTCTAACGTACGTTGCAAAAAATAATTGCAGATGTGTGTCTCTATAAGGAAGTGGTTAGAATTCCTTCTGCAGGCATCCTTCCCTCCAGTTCATCTCCTTTTCATCTGGGCCGCGTTGCTAAACATGATACCAGATGTCCGTCTCTACAAGGAAGTCTTGTTCGTAGAACATGTGCTGACACGGAACAAGGAACTTCTGTGAAATTCCTCAAGGAACTGTTGTGCCTCACAAAAACGTCGTGATCTCATATGCAGACTTCTAACGTACGTTGCAAAATATAATTGCAGATGTGTGTCTCTATAAGGAAGTGCATAGAATTCCTTCTGCAGGCATCCTTCCCTCCAGTTCATCTCCTTTTCATCTAGGCAGCAACATGGATGGCCAAGATTTATTACATATTGTAAGTAGCCTTTTACATTTCACAACCATACCTGAGCAGAATCAAACATGTTTTTAGGGAACCTTAGTTAATTGGAGGATTCGAATCCAGGGTCTCCGTCGACATTCGCAACCATACCTGAGTGGGATTCGAATCCGGGTTTTCTTTATGCAAACAACAGGACGAAAACTGGGGAATTTCCCAGAATGACTCATCAACGCCATCTGTTTTCAAACATCGGAAACACATACTCCAATTTATATATGACGTCAGACGCCAAAATAGCGTAACAAAAACAAAATGACGTCACAGAAATAAAAACATTTCATAATAATAATAATAATAATAATCCGAGAATTTCAGACTCATCAACGCCAT
This sequence comes from Lepisma saccharinum, assembly GCF_977018435.1. Taxonomy (NCBI): domain Eukaryota; kingdom Metazoa; phylum Arthropoda; class Insecta; order Zygentoma; family Lepismatidae; genus Lepisma; species Lepisma saccharinum. Next base: position 193,351 of record NW_028143149.1, read on the forward strand.
CTGTTTTCAAACACTGGAAACACGTACTCCAATTTATATATGATGTCACACACCAAAATAACATAACAAAAACAAAATGGCGTCCCAGAAATTAAAACACTTCATAATAATAATAATAATAATAATCCTAATATTTCAATTAATAATAATTTACTAATATAATCTGGTCCCGTGACTTCCATTTTGTGACGTCACAAAGTCACGTGAATTAAAACATTTCATAATAATAATAATAATAATAATAATCCGGGAATTTCAGACTCATCAACGCCATCTGTTTTCAAACACCGGAAACACGTACTCCAATTTATATATGACGTCACAAACCAAAATAACATAACCAAAACAAAATGTCGTCACAGAAATAAAAACAATTAATAATAATAATAATCCGAGAATTTCAGACTCATCAACGCCATCTGTTTTCAAACACCGGAAACACGTACTCCAATTTATATATGATGTCACACACCAAAATAACATAACAAAAACAAAATGGCGTCCCAGAAATTAAAACACTTCATAATAATAATAATCCTAATATTTTAATTAAAAATAATTTAATAATATAATCTGGTCACGTGACTTCCATCTTGTGACGTCACAAAGTCACGTGACTCCCACGGTTATGTACCCCCGTTGAGTCCGATAAATCAATTGATTGGCAAAAATCGATCAAAGATCAATGACTCATGAACGCCATCTCTCTTCAAACAACGGAAACAACAAAATTCCCAGACTTTCTGACTCATCAACGCCATCTGTTTTCAGACACCGGAAACACGTACTCCAATTACCAGAAAACCTACCGTCACCGCGTCGCTTACTTTTCCTCCTCCCAACCCAGACTTTCTGACTCATCAACGCCATCTGTTTTCAGACACCGGAAACACGTACTCCAATTACCAGAAAACCAACCGCGTCGCCTACTTTTCCTCCTCCCAACCCAGACTTTCTGACTCAACGCCATCTGTTTTCAGACGCCGGAAACTCCCGACGTCACGGGAAAAACCAGAATTCCTCGAACCAATCAAAACGCTCCTTACAAAATACGCCCCGCCCATTTATGACGTCACAACCAATCAAAATCATCCTTACAAAATAAGCCACGCCCCTTTTTATGACGTCATCAAAAAAAAAGAACAATAGCGCTACGTCATCAATTGATCTTTGATCGATCTTTTCCAATCAATTGATTTATCGGACTCAACGCGGGTACATAACTACTACTTCACTCAATTTTACATTATGGCTGCTGAGATTGTTACATTTAATGCAACTATTGAGGCATATATTACTGAATGTGTAAGAGTGGGGCAAGTGATACCTGTAGAAGAAAGTTCGTGGAAATTATCAAAACAAAAAGTGAAAAGTATTTACAAAAACTTAAAACGGAAGACCAGAAGGAACGAGACCTAAGCAACAGCCTACGGGAATTATTGGAAAATTTAACCAATGGATTGATGCAGTACCATAGTGATGTTTCAAACACCTATATAGTACCCGATAATCTACTGTTAAATGAAGCCATAGAAAATTGTCGCAGAGCCTCAAATGCATTTATTAAGGCCAACAGCAACTCAGCCCATCAAGCGTTTAATTTAGTATATATTCTCGATAATATTTTTAATCGCTTTAAAATTCTAAAGAGCGAACGAAAAGTGAAACACAGCTGGAAGCAGTGGTTTGAATTAAGAAACATTGGAATAAGTTTGAGACAAGTATGAAAATTGAGAAAGTTTTTTCACGATGTACAATATTATCCAAAATTGTTACAGTGTGGCTTATCATTTAGTGATTTACATGCAAAACTACCATCTATATTTAATGCATTCGTTCTTTTCCCAGAACAAAAACAGAACTTTCGTTAAAAGTGGCACACATATGCCACATGAACTTTGGGCTTGATGGTGATATGATTTGTAACTGTGTTATGAATCACAAGGAAAATTTTTATCCCAGCTCAAGTGTTTGCAAAGGGCAAAACGCAGATAAGGCCGACACAACTTCAATCTCTCTCACCTCTGTGAGCAAATGTTTTTATAAACAAGGAAAATGTAACTAACCCGTGAATAAAACTGTATAATTTATACCTTCCCTTACCTTGTAAAATAAAATTCTATTCTGTACATTACTTAAATATTTATTTGTAACCTAAAAAACAACCACGATCATTTCTGACAGCGTAAACAAAAAGGCAGCCATCTTCTCCAAGCATAGTTGCCAACTGTCAAAACGATAAAAAACTAAAAATAACGAAAATCGAGTAAAACGAAAATAACGTAAAAACGATAACAACGATTATAACGTAAAACTTAAATTACGAAAATCGAAAAAAGCGATATTTCTTCAGAACGTTGTTTCAATAAAGAATAATTTCATTATGGCGCTTGCCGCTTGCATCAACGCTAAAATCCAATGTTGCCGTTTCGTTAATTTTGATGTTAGTTGCTATTACTTTTTAAATTTTTTAATTATTTCCGTAACATTCGTCTGTTTTTTTAAAAATAAGGGAAGTTTTTATTAACACCATAATACAATATACAAAAGGTAAAAATTTAGATTTTGTGACAGAGTGGTAGGATTAGGATTTAATATTTTTGTGTGTTGGCAACACAGATCAGCTGTTTTCAGCATAGACATACTACTACAAGATATTACAGCTGCGGGTTAAAAATGGTTGACAGTATGGCAGCACTGGAAGGTCGTTTCCTCGCGACCACCGACGGCATCACCATCGGGGGAAAACAGATGACGAACGCTATGCGCAAGCACGCGCAGATTGCTCCAAACGACAAAACATTATCGTGTGCCGTACCATTCACTATCCGAATGGTTTCTAACTGCGTTCAGGCGATTTGCGTGTATAATAAATTATACGTGCAAATTGACTGAACGTAGTTAGAAAGGGGCGGAAATTAATTATATGCAATGCTTTCGTTTCATTGCAAACTTTTCGCATTAAAATTGATTTCTATCACAAAAATAAAAGTATATGAAAATTATATGGAAAACGTTCTATTACCAAAACTTCCTGAAATTGCACTATTACTTTGAGCGGAAATACATAATTTCCTCTAAAGGCATTTTTAAAAACATTCTTCATCATACGAAAATGACCGTCTTAAAATAGGTGACTTTTTTTCTTGGTGGAGAAATGGAATGAAATAAGTATACAAGAATTCAGAACGATTTATGTCATGCTAATCCATATTTGCAAAAAAAAAAAAAAAAAAAAAAAAAAAAAAAAAAAAAAAAAAAAAAAAAAAATCCTGGTTGATCCTTCGGCTATACAGGATTGTATTGCAAGATTTTACACCAATCAATGAAAAATATTTTGTTTGCCACATATTAAAACGGAAAAAATGACTGCATACAGCAACTATGCTCCATTCGATAATAAAAATTTCAATACTGTCAGGGATCAGTTCACATACCTTATGGCCATGGACGTTCGGAAGGGGGCCCCCCCCCCCCGGGAAAATGAATGTCCGACAAAAGGTATATATATGTCGCACATAAATGCATTTCAGTCAGTAATTTATGTTAATTATTATAAGGGCGTTGAAGGAACATAATAATATCAGACTGAAGCAGTGTTTTTTGAAGGGACATCACTATTATGGGGGAAAATATGCCTCCTTTGCCCCCTGGAAAAAAATTGCCTTACTTGCTCCTCCCTGGAAAAAATCCTGCGGACGCCCATGCTTATGGCACTGATTAGAAATAGGTTAGTCTGCACAGAAAAAAATATAATAATTACCAAGAGAATGCTAGGAAGTTTTCTCAAAAATCAAATAAATAAAAAGTACTAGGTTGAATGCTATGAAAAGGTTCAGCCTTTAACACAAATTTACTGTCATGACACTGACCATTAAGTTGAAGTGAAATTTCATACCTTATTGTAGCAAGTGCAGCAGCACCTACTATACTATTTAAAAAAAAAAAACAGAAAATATTAACAAAAATAATATCTACAATATCTCTTACATAAAACAGCTTATTTAAAAACCAAATACTCATCATTTACTAAATAGCTGAACATGAATGAAGAAATAAATGGTGATTTATTTCCCTCCACGATGAACTTTGTGCCAGCTGATACGAGACTTAAACAGAGAAGTGCTATTTTTATTACACTTCCCACGTCCAAGTCCCATACCGGACTTTGCATCTGTATCTCTTCTATCTTGATGTGTGCATAAAACATGCACACAGGTGGATAATTCCTAGAAATTAAATAAATGCTCTACAGTGATGTACAGTGGGATTAATTTTCTTGCATTTTCATGTTCAAATACTATTAAAAAAAATGTACTGGGAACTGCCCAATGGGTAACATAGTTTCCCTGGTGACACTAACATTTCAGTAGGAAACATGCTAGAGTGATCACCACATACGTAAATGAGAGTACACTTTGAAAAAATAAAGTTGATCGAAGCTATGGCAAACAAAAATAATGTACTTAATGTACTCAGAAATGAGTGACTTCATTATCAACTTTGGCTGATTTATCCTAAGGACATACGAGCACCATTACAAAAATTAAAAATTCATATTGGACCTTGCTACTCCATGCCTCCTTTCTGTAGTTATTACGCATAGTTTTAAAACATGAGCAACTAGTATTTAATGAAGTACAGCATAAACAGTGTGCAGCAGAGACTACTTACTTTCATACATTTCACTGGACTTGATTAATCTGTTATATCAGTAACTACTGTACTGTGTGTACCATGATACATGCATGTTACTGAACACAAAAATGTTCATCTTAAAATAGATAAATTGTGGAAATGAAGTGGTTTTTTTTTTCCACACAAAGGTTTCTCCGAACTGCAAAGTTATTCCCACAGTTGTTTGCAGTACTGAAAGCACCATTTCATTCTCTTGTATAGCTTCTAAAAAAAATCACACAATGGGAACCATGATTTTCAGTAATTATTCTCAAAATAAAAAAAAAATGTGCAACTACATTCATGAGGTGTTGAGACTAGCAGAACAAGTTATTTTTACCAGTTTTTTTATTTTTTATTATGGTACCAGTTTCATACATCGGAGACACATTTCTTCATTTTTACAGAAGAAACTACTTATGGAAATGAGTTTGTCTAAGGTTTCCAACGTTAGTCGAGGTATTTTCTTTCATCGTGGTATCTATTTGACCGGGAAATCATGTCAGTGTTTCCAACCCCCCTTTTTTTAACTATGCTTGCCTAACCTAACCAAACCTAACCTTATCGGAATGGTTCGTGGGGCTGTCCGTCAGCTTCCCGTGCATAATGCACAATTTGCACACGTGACGAAACGATAGTAGGTATTTTTCGGTAAAGAAGGTTGGAAAACACGGATATTCGAAAACAAAAGAAGCGATATCGTTCAGAAAGGAAGCGATATCGCACCGTTACGTGCATTCAGTAGCACTTAGACAAATGCGTTTCTTCAGTAGAAAAGTGTTTGTTTTCATGTAAAAAGCATAATGGCACCTTGAACTATGTTCCGCAATACACAATTGGTAAGTACGAACCATGCAAAACACAAAATATCTGATTTTAATGTGTCTCCGATCTATGAAACTGGTACCACTGGTAGCTTTATTATTAAGTACAGATGCTATTATATTTCACACATTGTCAATTTTTGCAAGTTAAATCACTCAACTAACCACAGAGCTTAACACAAATTAAACATGCTGATTATTGATTATTATTACCACTTTTTAGAGAGAGCAGTGATATCACATGGTATAGATGATTATTTTTTGAGACATAGAACCTAACAAGCAATGCAAAACAAAATCTTACAAGAGAACATAAATGTTTTATAAAATAAAATAATTCCCACATTGTGAGGAATCATGAGTTTAGGTTTAGCACAAATAGGCAATGAGGTTGACCACTTGGTGAAAATAGGGTAATAGTAACTGAAAATATGCTGCTTTCAATACAAAGTTGCATTTACCTCAAATGATCCTTAAGCATTAGCTACATACAAATAAAAAGAGGCTGTGACTATTTTCACCAGGTGGTGAGAATAGCATGTAGAGCTATTTTCACTAACAAAATAATTACCGGAATCATAACAAGTAGGTTAGGATCATTAGGTTTAATTATCTGATTATTTCCGCGCGTGTGTATAATTATAAAAGTAAGAGAACCAAACCTGGTCCACCTAAACCACTCAAGCAAGTAAATACGAGAGGAATTAAAAAATAAGTTATTGTAGAAGCATAACATCACAGATTAAGTTATACACACGGAACTTGGCCCTTACAGAACAGTATATAATATTATTACCATTTCATTAAAATTCCTGATTTTTTTATTTTATTTTAAACAACAAATGATACGCAATTACAATCAGAAAGTTCGATTTTGATACTGAATGCAAGCCTGTACTGATGTATGAAATGAACGGAATTTGGTTCGCGTTTGGCGATACTTCTTTATCACTATTTGAAAAAAAGCTTTCATACGTATTACGCAGTGATTTCATACAATGTTAAATTACGATTTCATTAACTACAATAGGCAACACTTACCGCATCCCCAAAATAATATTCTAATGACAAGAATTAAGCAGATTGGTCGGCCGGATGAAGCTACTTATCCAAATTAGAAACTAAATATTGTGTAAATGAAAGAGTTGTAGAATACGTACATTGCTGGTACTATTTGTAAATATTACACGTATTCTACTCACATTCTCGAAATAAAATTTAGTAGAAAAAAAGGTTCGTGAATATGGACACGAATTTGACTTCAGCCGGTTCGCGAGGAACAGTAGAAACACAGAATACTGGAGAGGCAATTGGATCCATAGAACACATGATGTTTGAATGCATCTTTCATCAACACCAGGGTTGGCATGTTTAAAACAAAAGTGTTTAAAACACTTTGATTTAAACGTTTAAAACACACGGCTTTGTTTTTTTTACAAATGTTTTAAACGTTTAAAACAATGTGTTTTAAACATGTTTTTTTTACAAGTGTTTAAAACACATTTTTGTTATATATATTTTGTAGTCTGTGATAATTTTTTGTTAGGAAACCCTGTTTTTCATTGAATCTGTGTCAATTAATCCGGCCTTTACAGGTCTCACTTATCGCACAACACTTGAGCAACCTTATGTTCTGACGTCACAGGAGAAAGCTTTTTAATTTTAGGCTAAATGCCTATGTTGTTAGGTTAGGCAGGCTAGCTATGTATGCACAAGGTAGCAAAATTGTTGTGCGAAAAGAAAGACCCGTGCTTTACTGTAGAAATCGGAACCTCTCAGTTTCTTGTTTCGTATCGTCCTGTAAGTTTGAGACTGGTGGAAGCTGGAAATGGAAACTAATATCTGAATACACAATGCGTGATTTTGATCATGACGTGTTTTTTTTTTCATTTGCGATACGATTCATTGGTCTGTATAACTGAATGAAGCGCAGATGCTTACTTTTGGTAACATAATTTTGTACTTTGAAAGATAAAATGACCTGGAGAATCTATTATGACACTGCAGGTTGTTTTCTGCTATATAAATTGTTCAGGCAGCATGAAATATTTCACCGTGATTTTTTTCAGGACGAGGATAGTAATTCTATAATATTTAGTTTCTTGAAATTTAGATGGATATAAATCCTAACCTACTTCAGTAGTGGCGGAAAAAGTGGGGCTATTGGGATCCCCAAAAGCCGGGACCGGGATCGGGAAAGAAAATTTCCGGCCCGATCCCGACTTCCGGAAATGACTTCCCGACTTTTTGTGATCCCAAGCAGTCTGGAAATTCCGAATGGTCATTTTAAAACGTTGTCAATTCTAGAGGTTCTCTGCATTGTAAATGTCTGGAAATTGTTAGGTTTTGTACCAGAAGTGCAAAAACAAGCACTTAAGATGGAAATCACGGGTAGAATTCGAGATTTCAAGAGCTTTGGGAAATTTCGAACACATCCCGTCCCGAAAATTTTCCGACATTTTCGGGAAATTGAGAATTTTTCCCGTCCCGAATGTCGGGATTTAAAGAATATCCCGTCCCGACCCAAAAAATTCTGTCCCGCACACCCCTACCCTGCAGTATGGTAAACCCATAGGGTAAACCTTATCTCCAAAGGTAAATAAACTGTCCTTGTCCCCACTGTACTCATAAAAATGAGTATTTTTTTCTGTTTAACGATTTTAACTATAATTTACTGGGAAAAGGTTGAATTTGTTTTGTTTAAAACATGTTTAAAACATGTTTTTTTAACTCATGTTTAAAACTATGTATAAAACAAAAAAAACATGTTTTAAACAAAAAAAAACAGTTTGTTTTGTTCTTTTTAAAAAAAACACAAATTTTGCCAACCCTGATCAACACGAAAAAGACATACTCGTTGCAAGATTAACTCAACTGAAAATTCCAACACCCACGGAACTAAATACACTTATTTTTACACAAAACCCACACATACTAAACAGCATTAGTAAGTTTATAAAGAAATCCCAAATCACTATATAATAAGGAAAAAAAACAAAAAAACAAACAACAACATGGACATCTAGGTAATAAAATGTAACCCTGTGTATATAATTTGTCTACATTTTTTGTTTTTTTTATCCCTACCAGGGCACAAGATACCCAGTAAGAAGACTCCTCGGTGTGCCTCGAAGGAGTGAAGAATAGTAAATGTTTAACTATACTAACATTCCCAAACTGTGTGATCGTCTAGAATCAACTAACAGAACTACCCAACACACAATGGGTGCGTTCCGAAAGTCTTAACGAAACGAACGCATTCAACGAAAATAACTGGGCTCGTGAATCTGGTGAAACCAGTTATATTACGGACTTATGGGACACTCTAGGCGAAAGCGCAGGCGCAGCGTTTTGTTAAGAGAAAGTTTCCGCATGGCGTCAGCGGAAGGAATGTCCTTATGGCAAAAATAAACTCTATTATGGCCACTGTTACTCATTTTAATCACATTCTAAGAACGGTCAAGGCATACTTATCTTGTGCATGTTGCTTCATATCGCTATCTGTTAAAATTATAATACATTTTCCGAACTAGTGCAGTTTGAATCCATCAGCACGCGCTTTGTCTGCAAGGAGCAGACGATTTTCACGGAACAAACCAGCATCCTGGCCCGTGCGTTTGGTGAATCTCGTTCTTGCACGAAACGCACGGAATGCGACTTTTGGGACAGCATAATGAAACTCACGAAACGCACGGAAGCACTTATGGAACGGTCAGTTACCATAACTCGTTTAACGCGTTAAACTCGTGCGACTTTCGGAACGGGCCCAATTTAGATCGAAAAAAAAGAAAGAAAAAAAAACGTAATAAGAAAAGTGAGAGTCTGAACTTGGCCAAAAGTCACCAAAACAGGTGAAGGCCATTAATGAAACCAAGCAAGCAACACAGAATACTAACTACGGTCAACCCAGGGCTGTTTCAGTCTTATGGGAGATTGGTTGACCGTAGTTAGTATTCTGTGTTTCTACTGTTCCTCGCGAACCGGCTGAAGTCAAATTCGTGTCCATATATTTACGAACCTTTTCTTCTACTAAATGTTATTGCAAGAATGTGAGTAGAATACGTGTAATATTTACAAATAGTACCAGCAATGTACGTATTCTACAACTCTTTCATTTACACAATATTTAGTTTTTAATTTGGATAAGTAGCTTCATCCGGCCGACCAGTCTGTTTAAATTTTGAAATTGTGTCGTCTGATTCTTGTCATTAGAATATTATTTTGGGGATGCGGTAAGTGTTGCCTAATGTAGTTAATGAAATCGTAATTTAACATTGTATGAAATCACTGCGTGAGACGTATGAAAGCTTTTTTTTCAAAAGTGATAAAGAAGGATCGCCAAACGCGAACCAAATTCCGTTCATTTCATACATCAGTACAGGCTTGCATTCAGTATCGAAATCGAACTTTCTGATTGCAATTATGTATCATTTGTTGTGTAAAATAAAAACTCGGGAATTTTAATGAAATGGTAATAATATTATATACTGTTTTGCAAGGGCCAAGTTCCATGTGTATAACTTAATCTGTGATGTTATGCTTCTGCAATAACTTATTTTTTAAGTTCCTCTCATATTTGCTTGCTTGAGTGGTTTAGGTGGACCAGGTTTGGTTCGCTTACTTTTATATAATAATTATACACACGCGCGGAAATAATCAGATAATTACACCTAATGATCCTAACCTACTTATGTTATGATTCCGGTAATTATTTTGCTAGTGAAAATAACCCTACATGCTCTTCTCACCACCTGGTGAAAATAGTCTCAGCCTTTTTTTATTTGTATGTAGGTAATCCTTAAGGATCATTTGAGGTAAATGCAACTTTGTATTGAAAGCAGCATATTTTCAGTTACTATTTTCACCAAGTTTTTGTGCTATTTTCACCTAAATTCTTGATTCTTCACAATGTGGGAATTATTTTATAAAACATTCACGTTCTCCTGTAAGATTTTGTTTTGCATTGCTTGTTAGGTTCTATGTCTCAAAAATAATCATCTATACCATGTGATATCACTGCTCTCTCTAAAAACTGGTAATAATAATCAATAATCAGCATTTTTAATTTGTGTTAAGCTCTATGGTTAGTTGAGTGATTTAACTTGCAAAAATTGACAATGTGTGAAATATAATAGCATCTGTACTTAATAATAAAGGTACCAGTTTCATAGATCGGAGACACATTAAAATCAGATATTTTGTGTTTTGCATGGTTCGTACCTACCAATTGTGTATTGCGGAACATAGTTCAAGGTGCTATTATGCTTTTTACACAAAAACAAACACTTTTTCTACTGAAAATAAAATGCATTTATCTATGTGCTATGGAATGCACGTAACGGTGCGATATCACTTACTTTGTGAGTGATATCGCTTCTTTTGTTTTCCAATATCAGTGTTTTCCAACCTTCTTCACCGAAAAATACCTACTATCGTGTTCGTCACGTGTGCAAATTGTACATTGCTGACGGATAGCCCCACGGACAATTTCGATAAGGTTAGGTTTGGTTAGGTTAGGCAAGCATAGTGAAAAAAAGGGGGGTTGGAAACACTGACATGATTTCCCGGTCAAATAGGTACCACGATGAAATAAAATACCTTAACTAACGTTGGAAACCTTAGAGAACATTTCCGATGTGTCTCCGATGTATGAAACTGTTACCATAATAATAATAATAATAAACTGGTGAAAATAACTTGTTCTGCTAGTCCCAACACTTCATGAATGTAGTTGCACATTTTTATTTTGAGAATAATTACTGAAAATCATGGTTCCCATTGTGTGAAGTTTTTTTTAGAAGCTATACAAGAGAATGAAAAGGTGCTTTCAGTACTGCAAACAAATTTTCAGTGCGGAGAAACCTTTCTCTGGAAAAAAAAAACAACACTTCAGAGTGTGATCATTTCCACAATTTATCTATTTTAAGATGAACATTTTTGTGTTCAGTAACATGCATGTATCATGATACACACAGTACAGTAATTACTGATATAACAGATTAATCAAGTCCAGTGATATGTATGAAAGTAATTAGTCTCTGCTCCACACTGTTTATGTTGTACTTCATTAAATACTAGTTGCTCATGTTATAAAACTATACGTAATAACTACAGAAAGGAGGTATGGAGTAGCAAGGTCCAATATGAATTTTTCATTTTGTAATGGCGCTCGTATGTCCCTAGGATAAAGCAGCCAAAGTTGATAATGAAGTCATGCATTTCTTAAAGTGAGTACATTAAGTACATTATTTTTGTTTGCCATAGCTTCGGTCGACTTTATTTTTGCAAAGTGTACTCTCATTTGTATGGTGAACACTCTAGCATGTTGGCTACTGAAATGTTATTGTCACCAGGGAAACTATGTTACCCATTGGGCAGTTCCCAGTACATATTTTTTTAATAGTATTTGAACATGAAAAAGCAAGAAAATTAATCCCACTGTACAGCACTGTAGAGGATTTATTTAATTTCTAGGAATTATCCACCGTTGTGCGTGTTTTATGCACACATCAAGATAGTAGAAGAGATGCAAATGCAAAGTCCGGTATGGGACTTGGACGTGGGAAGTGTAATAAATATGGCACTTCTCTGTTTAAGTCTCGTATCAGCTGGCACAAAGTTCATCGTGGAGGGAAATAAATCAACATTTCTTCATTCATGTTCAGCTATTTAGTAAATGATGAATATTTGGTTTTTAAATAAGCTGTTTTATGTAAGAGATGTTATTTTTGTTAATATTTTCTGTGTATTTTTAAAGTAGAAATATTAATTTTCAATATTACGGGTTTTCATTCTTTCAATTGCTGGTAGAAGTCTTCAGGGAACAACTATTAATTTTCGAAAATATGTTTTCATGCTTTTCTTTCAGTGTAAAAAGCATATGTGTATAGTAGGTGCTGCTGCACTTGCTATAAGAAGGTATGAAATTTCACTTCATCTTAATAGTCAGTGTCATGACAGTAAATTTGTTTTAAAGGCTGAACTTTTTCGTAGCATTCAACCTAGTACTTTTTATTTATTTGATTTTTGAGAAAACTTCCGAGCATTCTCTTGGTAATTATTATATTTTTTTTTCTGTGCAGACTAACCTATTTCTAATCAGTGCCATAAGGTATGTGAACTGATCCCTGACAGTATTGACATTTTTATTATCGAATGGAGCGTAGTTGCTCTACGCAGTCATTTTTTTCTGTTTTAATGTGTGGCAAAGAAAATATTTTTTATTGATCGATGTAAAATCTTGCAATACAATCCTGTATAGCCGAAGGATCAATCAGGAAAAAAAATATTTTTGCAAATATGGATTAACATGACATAAATCATTCTGAATTCTTGTATACTTATTTCATTCCATTTCTCCACCCAAGAAAAAAAGTTACCTATTTTAAGACTGTCATTTTCGTATGATGTAGATTTTTTTTTTAAAAAAATGCTTTTAGAGGAAATTATATATTTCCGCTGAAAGTAATAGTGCAATTTCAGGAAGTTTTGGTAATAGTACGTTTTCCATATAACTTTCGTATACTTTTATTTTTGTTTGATAGAAATCAAGTTTAATGCGAAAAGTTTGTAATTAAACGAAAGCATTGCAAATAATTAATTTCCGCCACTTCTATCTACGTTTAGTCAATTTGCGCGTATAATTTATTATACGCGCAAATCGGCTGAACGCGGTTAGAAAGTATCGAAAAGCGAATGGTACGGAACACGATAGTGTTTTGTCGTTTCGAGCAATCTACGAGTCCTTGCGCATATCGTTCGTCTTCTGTTTTTTCCCCGACGGTGCTGCCGTCGGTGGTCGCGAGGAAACGAGCTTCCAGTGCCGCCATACTGTCAACCATTTTTAACCCGCAGCTGTAACATCTTGTAGTAGTATGTCTATGGGTCAACCAATCTCCCATAAGACTGAAACAGCCAGTTCAGCTAGTTTGCTTTTTGCTTCACTGTTGTTGAGCTTAAAGTACTGTAAAATAGTAAGTTTGTTTTTATTTCTTCTATTTTTTAAAAATTTAATGGTCTAAATTATTAAACTCATAAAGCGTATTGCGTATTAACTTAATAATTAATACATACTAACTTATAAGGGTAAAAATTGACGTTGTTTAGAGTAGGCTTACGAGTACCCCAGCTTTTTGGTAATCCTGCACAATTGGGTTGTATTAATACGCATGCGCGAGATCCATGCATTTCGCGAGGCGGAAGATGTACAACGTTGCCAGATCTCTTTGCAGCGTCTTCGCTGCCATTAGGGGTGTGTAGGGGGCAGCACGCATATTAATGAGCAATTGCACATTCCAATATCTACCGGTATCGTGGGTATTTCTTGTTGCAGATTTTTGCGAGGTGGAAGATCTCCAACGTTGCCAGTTCTCTTCTTTTTGGCATCTTCGCTGTCATTAGGGGTGTGAGGGGAAGATTTTTTTGGGTCGGGACGGGAATTTTTTAAATCCCGATATTCCCTGCATTCGGGATGTGAAAAATTAGTCATTTCCGGACTAAGTCGGGAAATTTTCCGGAAAGGAAGGGATAGAAATTTCCCGAACAATTTCCGATAATTTTCACACACTTCATTTTAAAACGACCATTTGGCATTTCTCGACTGCTTATAATAACGAAAAGTCGGGAAATATTTTCCCGAATTCGGGATCGGAACGGGAAATTTTTTCCCCGATATCCGGGTCCCAACTTTTCAGGATCCCGCACACAGCATTTACATCATTTGAGGAATGTGCGGGATTCCGAAAAGTCGGGACTGGGATCGCGAATAAAATATCTCTACAATGTCACTATTCGAATTACGTTAATTCTTTCCAGATATCTCAGGGGAGGCAAGTGCCCCCCCCCCCTGCGGTCACCCATGCATAATGTGGACTTTAATCAATCAACCATGCATGCTAACGGGTAGATATTAGAATGTGCAATTGCTAATTAATGACGCATTAGCTTGGTGAATGCGAAACGAAAATATGCTGGCAGCACCCCTGTTCAATCCCTACGCTTTTGATGGCCAATTGTTCTCCCATTTAAATACATAGGGAATTTGATGCAGAGCGTGATTCTATTACATTCATCTTAACTTTAGAAATTATGTCAGATCATGATAGACGATTAATCAGTGCTGTGACACTAAGAATTTTAATGAGACAATTGTCAACAGAACAGACATCGGAACTCAAAAAAAGCCTTACATTTTTCACAATTTAAGGCCGTACTAAAGGCAATTTTGTGGTAATTTTTCGCTTACAGATGGCAGCACCGTTTGCCATGGCTACCGAGAGCCATGTTGCCAGATCTCCGCGTAAATATAACCAAGGTAGATACATACAGGTTGGTCGATTAGGGTACTCGATGTGAGATGACGCCATATTGGTTAGAGGTGAGTTAGTGGATTAAAAAATAGTAGTAAATCAGGGAAATTGATAATCATGATATTTTAGTTATATGTTCTTCTTACAGAAATATGCAATATCATTAGTGGAAGGTAGTAATAGTCGAAATATTAAAATAAAATCCGTTGTTTTATATTAAGTATTTGTTTTAATATTTAGAACGCAGAGAAGAAAATGCAATAATAAGTGTAGTTAAATATTAATATAAAATCCGTTGTTTTATGTTCAGTATTTATTTTAATATTCAGAACGCAGAGAAGAAAATGCAATAATAAGTGTAGTTAATTCAAACACGAAACGGACCAAGTAAGGACAGTAATTGAAATAACTGAAAACATTTTGTGAACGCGTTTGAAGAGAATGCTGCGTTGACTCAGACACGTATCCAAGGGGGCGTTCAGGCGGCTAGAGCCCCCCCCCCGAAAGTTTTCGGTTTACACTAGATAAAATGAGGCTTTTTGGTTTCTTGTGTGTGTGACGAAAATTTAAGGAGAGAAATAATTATCGAGGCAAGGTAAATTTTTCTACAACCCTGTAATTGATAATAGCACGTGTCCAAGGTGGGGATAAGGTGGGTCGACCCCCTCCCCAAGAAATGTTTCAGTTTACACTAGATAAAATTAGGTTTTTGGTTTCTTTAAAATGCGACAATTTAAGGAGAGATATAATTATCGGGGCAAGATAGAGAATGTTCCATAGCCATTTTATTGATAATAGCACGTATCCAAGGTGGAGATCAGGGGGTCGAGCCCCCGCAGGAAATCTATCAGTTTACACTGGATAAATTAGTTTTTTTGGCTTCTTGAATAATGTGACGATAATTTAAGGAGAGTAATTATCGAGGCAAGACGGAGAATGTTCTATAACCCTTTCATTGACAATATTGCACGCAAACGTTTCTTGCGCTTTCATTGTTGCCGTCGCAGCGAGAGCGATCATTGTGTAAAGATTTGTCATCATTTGGAAGCTGCACAACAAAGCGTGCCACGAGTAGGACTATTCTTTGTATTACTTATTCTTTGGAAAGCGGGAAAGGAAACGTTCTTAAGTAAGAGGTGGAGTCGAACTACTGGTAATATTAATGAAACGTTTTATCTGCGGAACATTCTAGAATATAATGAAGACATAAATACCTGGCTTCAATTTCTCGGTTGATCAGTACAACAGAATCTGTTAGTAATTCGAAAATGAAGAGAACTAGTGACACAATTTCCCGTAAACTACCGAAGTCTACTTCTAGTTCGTGTCCAAAGTTGAAGATACACAGAAAAAACTGGTTTGTTTGGAATTACCAAAAAAGTTTGGTTGAGTTGTTTGGTTATGCTTTTTGTTTCCGATAACCAAATGTTACTTGTAATTACTAAAGCATTTTGTTTAAGAATACAAAAAAATTTGGTTAGACGAAATATGGTACTCGTAAACAAAATTATACACATTTAAGTGAAGAGAAACAAAACGTTTGGTTAAATTTACAATAAAACGTTTGGTTAAATTTACAATAACTAGATGTGTCATGGCGTCCGCACGTTCGAAAACCAAAATGCTGTATCTTTGAATGATCGCACGGTGAACTCCAGTGAATTTTGTGTCCGTCTTCAAGCAAGACAGTAGTTTGCACAGATTAGAAATAGGTTGCAAAAGCCGTCTGCTTCCCCCGGTTGGTAGTTTGTCTGTGGCCTGTTCTCAACGCATGTGCAAAGCACGAATGCGAGTGATTAAATCTGCAAATACAGTCTTTGTCTATCTAGGCTAAGCCGTTCCTTTCTGAAAACTTTGTCGTCGACTCGTCGGACTGAAAACACGGACAGCACGCAACAGAAGAAATGTTTGTTATCCCAAGATGAGATGGATGATGTTACTTGGAATCACTTGCCGACATTTTCCGAGGTAAGTGAATAATTATATTTATTTTATTTTCATGCAGTCTCATCGTTGAAACGTGGTGTTAGTGAAGTTGTTGGCCCGAAGGATACTTCTCAGTATTAACTACGTTCATTATAGTAGAGTGATATGAATATATATATTCGTGTATATATGCACAGTTTAGAATGGATTACTTGTAATTTTCATCCACCTAATGAAAGTAGCACTTTTTTGTATTCACATAACCTTGTGAAGGGAGGTTCATTGCCATTATGTACTGTACACCTATACCTGGAAATTTCTTCATTTGGCGATCCTCACCAAATTAACATCTTCGAATATTTATGAAGATGGAAACTTATTTAAGGTTAATATTCTCAAGCAATTACACCAATATGCATCTGGCATAAAATTTCGAGGTGCGTCTAAGGTAGCTTATATTAAATATTGTGTGTGTGTGTGCAGAATGAGTGTTTGTAGTATTGCAAGTTAGTTGCCACATGTTTTAAAGTGTCCCTAGGTCCAAACTTCTATCTCTGTAATTAAAGTTTTCTGCAACTTCCATCCAAATGCAAATTACAGAAAATTATAACCCTTTATTTGAAGATAATGTGTAACTTTCACGAGATCTTATTTCACGATGAGGGGATACTGCATGTAGCATGTGCCTTAAATTTTTTTTTGTACTCTTCATTGTTATCAGAAATGATGATTGCACAGCAAGTTTCAATGAACACATCCTTAGTTGAAACTGTATGTGGTGAAAAATATACTTTAATGTGTATGATAATTTACCATTCAAAATAGCTATTAGTGAATGAAATTGTTGGTCATGTTACGGTAATGCAGCCTGTAAGTACAAAAGAGCATTTCGGCAAAATATTATGTAAACTAAAAAACTATTACTAAATGATGGATAATATTTCATTCAGTCATTGATTTACAAGTTAAATAACTTGCAGGAAAACGTAAAAATGAAGATTAATATGAGAGAGCCATTGAAACCTGCCTAACATACTCACCAGAGAAATTTCCCTCTGATTATTTTTTTAGAGAGGTACTAATGGATTGGATTTTCTTCTTCAGAGGTACTAATGGAGAAATTTCGTACGATGTAGAGATGAAAAGTAAAGTGACTTTCTGAATCTAGAACAAAAACTAACGGTACTACTTTACTATACCGGAGACACCTATCTGATTTATTTTGCAATTTTTTACATTGATAACGTACTATTCTGCGTTGTAGAACATTTCTTTAGGTGAAATAATGGATTTCTAACGAAAATAATGTCTTATTTCTTACATACGATAGCCCCACGAACCATCACTGGGAAGAGGTGTGCCTAGTAGGTTAGGCCTGTTAGGTTAGGTTCCATTAGCACTCCTTTCGTTCAATTTAGCATATACGGACATCGGAATTACAAATTCCACGGCATCTTCTACACCCGGCAACAACTTCACGACGCATCCTCGACACATCATGTTGTAGCAGCAGCAATAGTGCGTATTGTGCTCTCGTGCAGAAAGCAAATGGCAGCACCAGCAATAGCGCGTCGGAAATAGATTTTCGTAGAAAACCACATGCATTCGCATTAAAATGGATCAAAACTACATTCCCGAACATCAACAACGCTACAGAAAATGATTTGCCTAAGTACTTTCTCCTGTAAATTTGAAGAAATCCATCTCCGGTATAGTAAAGTGTTACCAAACTAACTTCACCACCTGATGAAGCATGTCATTCTGTGTTAATAATTATATTGACCTTCATTTTTTTTATTATTTTATTCAAATTTTATTGTCCCTTTTGAGTGATTTAATGAAAGTTTTTGAGAATGAGTGAATTTTTTGTTTAAGAACCTGAGTACATTATTTTGACGACAACACTGCGTTCTGTTCTTCTCGCCACCTGGTGAAAGTAAGCGTTCCTTTTTAGATGAGATTGCCTTGTATGAGATATTTATTTCTTTGTTAATATTGGTGAGAAGAGCAAACAGTGCTAAAAACCAGAAATCACATGGTCACATGTTGGAAGTACGTATTTACTGAAGTAATTTTAATGCTAACAGCCCTAAACCAGATTTAGGAACGTACCCCTTCAACGTAAGTCATGCGACACTTGCAGTAGCAGTACAAATTATCTTATTTGATTCTTAACAAAACTGCATCTCATGCAAAGAGTATTGTGCAGAACCCAGTATTCTTTAACATGAATCATAATATGGTTCCAGAACAGCATGATTTAAAAATTCCGAAAACAAAGGCATCTAGATTCAAAACCTTTTGCAAATATGATTGTGGAATTCCTGGTGACAAAATATAACCACAATTCAACTGTGATTGCATATTCAAGTTCAACTTCATGTTAATTTACTAAATAACTTTGTGTAAAATTATGGAGAGTGTCACGGGATGAGTAACCATGTTTTCACCATTTTTCTGTATGTGGGAATTATTTTTGTGCTAGTGGTAATAACGTTAATACCAGTCTCACAAGGCACTTATGATAAGGCACAGGATAAAGTTAAATTTTTACGTTGCTAGGTTAAATAAGATTACTTTTTTTGTGTATGAAATGCTACTGAATTGTAAGTAAAGGCTGATTTTGAGTGAGTAAGGTACAAATATATGTTGTCTGTTTATTCAAGTATAATCTCAATCTGAAGCTTAACCATTACAGTGCTGTTAAAAGTATTCTTAATTTTTTTTAAATGAAAAAAATGTACTTAGTCAGTGTATATGTATGTCTAATTGAACTAGCATTAGATAACTAGTTTGTCGGAACTTGAGCAGAACTAATGTCTATTAGAAGACATTATATATCTTCATATATTTTCACAAAATTGTTTTCGACATTCAATGTTCATATTTATTGATTTGATTCTAGTTAACTTGTGTGTTTGACACAACTTAAATGTTTTGCAGGAAATTTATTACATAGATCTAAAGGCTCAAGGACCAAATAAAAAAAATGAAATGAAAACTTGTGGATCGATACCAAAATACCAGGAAAACACTACGTAGAAGTGGCGTTTTTGGTGCTGGGAGACAGCGTAACCAGCATGAATCTTACACCAGTTCTGTAGATGGTTTGACAGGTAAGCTGGATAATTGAATATAAATGGTACTGTAGAAGTTTTTAATGTAGGTTTATTCTTCTGCACTATTATAGTAACTTGTATAGTTCATTGTTAACCTCAATATTGTGAAGCACATAATATTTCTTTTCTTGAATGTATTTTTCTATTACCTTCCAGATTATGATAAAAACAACACTGACAGCATAGCTTGGTTTGATTACAATGTTGAGCCATGGAATTATGTGACTGAACACTGCAAGAAGACATTTGAATTGCCTTCGAGGCAAGAGTAAAACTATACAGGAAATGTTATCATTGTGGCCAGCATTGAAACAATCCCAACAACACTGGTAAGCATATCTCAGACATGATTGTTCTTTCATTAGTTGAATGCTGGTTGCTGATTCAAAGTGAACTTGTAGCCCTGAAAACAAAGCGAAAGACAAACCCTGGTTGTCATATTTATCCCAATTTATCCAACACTTCTGCAACCCATGCATTTTATTTTTTGTTCCTTCCCTAATTTAGCATCACCAATGGCACATTATAAATAAAGCACTCAATTGAAGCATACCACTGAAAAAAAGCTGTATGGTACATTTCAGTGATTGCGAGAACAACGGGTAAAACCTGTAGTATGTTACTGTACTACAATAGAAAAAAACATAAAACGTTATGCAAGCCTGGTAACTCAGCACATTCCCAAAAGTATCATACATCGTTATTCGGTGTAATGCTTCAATTGTTGCGTAAGTGTCTTGTAATATTTTTTTGTCTAATATCATGTGTGTGTGGTTGTAATTTTAACTGAATCCTAGGTAAGGATGCACAGAGGGCTTTTCTAGATGGTGTAGGTAGGACACAGAGGGGTGGGAGGTGAGTCCCCCAAGAAGGTTCTGTTCCCCTCATACATGGTTGAAACATTGATTGACCTCCTGGATGCCCATGTTGTGTTCCAACATTTACTTAATCAAATCACCATTCATTTTCAATGTTGTGAATGAACTACATATGAAATGAAATAACTGAAGACTAAAATTGGTAAACGTGAAAAGTGGCTGGTAGCCCTCTAAGTAGTTCAAAGGGCGTATAAAGAGGTCACTAGTGTGCATGTTCTTACGGGCTGATGTGTGGAATGATGCGATTTCCCAACACTTTCGTTTTTGGCACTTAATACATTTACCACTTTTAGTCCTCAACTGTATACAATATAAAATTTGTTTCAAGTGCACATGGGCAAATCAGTATTGTACCCACTGTTTAAAAGTTTGTATGAAGACCACCATTTTGCTTAGTGACTACTTTTTTTTTGTATGTAGTGGAAGTGGCCATGACAAACAATTTATTTATAAGTCATGGATATAATAAACAGGGTATATCGTTTTTTAAAAAAATCATGTGGCAACTGAAGAAAATAATACCAGAAGTTGATTATTCGCCAAGCTGTAAAAAATCTTGTCTTCCCCATGCTTAGGACCAGCCATGATGGTGTATAGGGAGTGTGAGGGTAACACACCCCACAATTTCTTGATCTCGTCGAAAGTGGGGTGTTGTGATCAGCACCATGCCCCTGACCACCTTCACTCCCCATTGTTTTTCCCAGGTATACATGTTATTCGCTGGATCCACTTTGATAGTTGGGGAAAAATTCCCACGTTTTCCCATCCGGGAGTCGAGCCTGGATCCATCGCATGGTAGTCAGAGGAGTTACCAACTGAGCAACTATGTCTAAGCTGCAGAGATCATATTCCTTACGTTTTTAAAGGGGGGGGGGGTTGACAGATTTGTCTCAGTCACATTTCTGAAGTGCACTTATACGTCATTCATTTCATGGGGTCCGTGGCAGAGTGGTTAGCACATAGCGCTACAATGCTAGGGGTTCTGGGTTCGAATCCTGGCCTGAGTATGAATGTTTGTGAGTGTCCATTCATCATATCATCACTCATTCCTGTCTCTGCAGATTAGCCAAAAAGTGGCACAAAGAAGCCGAAATAAAATAAATAAAATCAATGCAAAATTTCTTGGGGCATTTTCAGAAAGCATACGCACTTGATGGTATGTGAAGGACTAAGGTAAGAATGTGAAAAACTCAAAAAGACATGTGGTGACATAAAAACTTTCTTTCAGAGGATACCTACCTTTTTTTAGATTTTTAAAATGTATTTTAGGCTTAAATATTAACTTGAATCAAATACTTACAATTTCCCTTCATTCATGGTCATTTTATCATCTGGAAGATATAGAAATAGTGTGAAATATGTGGACATATTGTGAACTTTTGAACTTTCCTTCATTGTACATATTAATAGTTGATTGTCACTTGAAAACACCAAGAATTAAATAATTTGCACTCAATTTGCACTGCAGATTTTTTCTTCCCAAGTTTTAATATTGTTTTCTATTTTAAAAAAAAAGATTTGCCACATACAGCAATGAATAAGAAAAATAACCTCTGTCAATAGGCTTAATTGTAATGTTAACAATATTTTTTTCAGATACTAAAGCAGCTATAATACTGACTTGCTGTCAGTTGTGCTGCTCAAGTACCCAGATAAGGCATAAAAAAACTACCCACTGTGAAGGCGTCTCAGGATAGCTTTGTCACATAAAGGTAACCATTAAAGCTTAATAACTTATAAATTAATTATTTTGGGTGATGTTTGAATTGCAGATATATTAAGCAAATGTGACATCAAGTACAAATACAAATACAATACAATCCTACAAAAATAGGAGTTTCACATACCTCTTGGTTTTGGTTTGAGTTAGTGTTTTAAGTCCACTTTATGCACAGTAAGGCTAATCAAGACTGGACCTACAGTTTTAAAGTGGGATCCGAACCACTGTGCCATGTGCCTCCACCGGGTCTCGAACCTGGAACCCCTTGATTAAAAGGCCACGACGCTACCACTGCATCATCGGGGAGGTCTCCTGTATGTCTCTTTTACGCTATTTGTTGGTGTATCTTTATCAGTATTCTTCCATGATTCTATAAAGAAGTTAATTGATTTCATCCACTTAATGTTTCATGAAACTTAGCATATACCCTCTGAAAATGTTTGGACTACAGTACTTCCCCTTAGCATCACACCATGCCATGCATACACATGTAAAGTAAGGGGGGTAAATCTCCACACATTGTCTATATTTGCTACAGTTGAAGTGATGTGATCAGCATCACATCTCAGTGGCATTTACACCTCAGGTTTGCCCCCATGCACCCATTGATAAAATTCTAGGTGGATTGCATATAATTTCAGAAATGTAATACCAACAAGATCATCTTAAAAGTAAGGTATTACCAACTCTAGTCATTGTAATTTTGCCTCATGGGAACTCCATGTGCAGAACTGAATAATAAATGTGTTACTTAAAGATTTGCAATGCATTTACTTTCAATATAAAACCAGTAAGGAAAATTGTGCAAAGTATTGGATACTACATTATGTTATGGTACTCAAGTAATGGAATGTAATTCTGGTTTGGAGAACATTAAAGGGGTGGGCGTGGGAATATTTTTCACATATTGAGGCTTGCCAAAAAGTTTTAGGATGGTCAACGTACCAAGCTGTTTAATGCAAATGTCTCATATTATTCCTTACAAGTTTATACGTCGTATGCTTACGGAAACAGAGTGAAGGTAGTATTTTAGGTAGCTTATTAGATATGCAGAGTGTATTTGTTGTTAAATTGCATAACTAATATTTTCAATAATTCATTTCATAACTTGAAAGCCTGATAATTTTATGTATAAGCAATAATTATGTTTTCTTTTACTTGTGTTGGTCCTTCCAGCTGTATTAATTTGACAAAAAATTTAATTTGTAGGGAATTGGAGATGTTGAGCAATTCATTGAAAACAAGAACAGAAAATTGGCATCATATGGTCTCACAAGACCTCTTGTGATATTGGTGGGACCTTCTTTGAGAAACATTACCCATGAGAGTGCTTGTGGCTTCTTCTTCAAAAATCTGTGTACAATATTTCTACAAAATGTGACATGCACATTATGTCTGTGAATACTTTATTCATGTGGAGGGGAATAAACAATGCGGTTGATAATATAAGACGTAAGCGAGTTACTAAAGATATATCAGTGAAACTTACTTGTAAAAATTCTATTAATTTCGGTGGCCTCTGCCACCATCCACTTGGGAACTCGATGCTTCACTGTTAGGTTGACTTCCGGTTTCTGTTGTTTCCTCGACTACCACTAGGGGTGCTGGTGTAGCCATTTCGTCTGCTGCGTGCAATGGGTTTGAGCTGTTGTAATAACGGGAGCCAAACATGATGAGCCTGATCGCTGTTCATATTCAGCTTGTGCGGAAAGTGCATAATGGCATGCGTCTCTTTGATTTTGGTGTCGAGTAGGGTGTGTGATGTATGCCTAACTGAAACTTTTTGGATCCTGGGTTGGTTGAACTTTAGGTGCCTTGCTAGTCCAGTAGTGGGTTGGGATTTTTTTGCTTCTGCTAAGTGCTGTTGTATACGCTCGTTGACAGATCTGATGGATCTGCCAATGTAGTTGCACTGACACTGGGCATCATATACACCTGGATTGTCTAGTGGGGAAAGGAATGATCTCTTGTGTTTGCTTAGGGCAATGGCTATTTTGTTTATTGGTTTGTGTGCGAGTTTGATGTCACATTGTTCCAAGGTCTTGGCTAGGCTGTAGGATGTAGTCTGGTGGTAAGGGAAGGCAATCCATTTAGCTTTATCACTACTGGCTGGGTGGAGTAAGTTAGGTTGTCGTACTTGTATTTCTGCTTTGCTGCACCATGTGGAGAGTTGATGTACTGTGTATCCATTTTGAACTCGTATGTCCGTCACTATGTTAACTTCTTCCTTCAAATCTTCTTCAATTGAACAGTGCGAGAAAGCTCTTCTGTAGAAGTTAAGCCATAAATTGGCTTTATGTTGGGGAGGGTGGTTGGAAAGGGAGTGAATATACTGGATTCCTGCCCCAGTTTTTCTATGTATGGCTTAAATTCTACAGAGGAGCTTTCTCGCACTGTTCAAGTGAAGAAGATTTGAAGGAAGAAGTTACCATAATGGCGGACATAGGACTTCCAAATGGATACACAGTACATCAACCCTCCACATGGTGCAGCAAAGCAGAAATACAAGTACGACAACCTAACTTACTCCACCCAGCCAGTAGTGATAAAGCTAAATGGATTGCCTTCCCTTACCACCAGACTACATCCAACAGCCTAGCCAAGACCTTGGAACAATGTGACATCAAACTCGCACACAAACCAATAAACAAAATAGCCATTGCCCTAAGCAAACACAAGAGATCATTCCTTTCCCCACTAGACAATCCAGGTGTATATGATGCCCAGTGTCAGTGCAACTACATTGGCAGATCCATCAGATCTGTCAACGAGCGTATACAACAGCACTTAGCGGAAGCAAAAAAATCCCAACCCACTACTGGACTAGCAAGGCACCTAAAGTTCAACCAACCCAGGATCCAAAAAGTTTCAGTTAGGCATACATCACACACCCTACTCGACACCAAAATCAAAGAGACGCATGCCATTATGCACTTTCCGCACGAGCTGAATATGAACAGCGGTCAGGCTCATCATGTTTGGCTCCCATTATTACAACAGCTTACACCCATTGCACACAGCAGACAAAATGGCTACACCAGCACCCCTAGTGGTAGTCGAGGAAACAACAACAGAAACCGGAAGTCAACCTAACAGTGAAGCATCGAGTTCCCAAGTGGATGGTGGCAGAGGCCACCGAAATTAATAGAAGATTTACAAGCAAGTTTCGCGGATATATCTTTAGTAACTCACTTACGTCTTATAATACTTTGATTGACCTAATTGGATTGTGATTTCTTGTGATGAATGCTCTTTCTTTTTAATGAAAACTATTTGCAGTGCTAGTAATATTGTGAAATATATTAATTCTTAACCTAGATGTAAGTGTAGACTTGTGATACGTAACAAATTCAGATCTGTGCATTTTACCATAGAGCACGAAATGGTGGTGTTATATTTGTAACAACCATTATCCAAGTTTTTCATCACTTATATTGCACTTAAAATTTAAGCACATGGTATATTCAAATGGTGTATTAAAATGTCGTGATGATGGATTTTTGAGACTTTATTGGCATAAAATAATTCATAAACC
This sequence comes from Lepisma saccharinum, assembly GCF_977018435.1. Taxonomy (NCBI): domain Eukaryota; kingdom Metazoa; phylum Arthropoda; class Insecta; order Zygentoma; family Lepismatidae; genus Lepisma; species Lepisma saccharinum. Next base: position 219,338 of record NW_028143149.1, read on the forward strand.
ACCACAGGAGAACACATCATGCAGCTTGTGATATTGAAAATACTGCAAGTTCTGATGTGCCTGTTGAATTTGAAAGCAGCGAAGAAAGTAATGATCAGGATATAGATACACATCTTCAATTAACTGATGATGACTTATTTGGGGAAAACATTGAGCTGGAATGTGTAACATTCATTTCACAGCTGTATGAAAGGGCAGATTTAACTAGGTCACAGATCCAACACATTATATCAGTGGTAACCAACTTCTATGGGCCTCTATTGTCATCCCTACAAACAGAAGTTAAGGCAGCATTTCAGTGACCAAACCCAAAGTAAGAATCTGTGGTAAGAAAACTTGGTTCTCTGGAGAATGTTTTTGATGGCATGTCATGGAAATATTTAAGAATAAAGTATTTAGAAAGCAACAAATATTTGGTTAAGCCTGTTGAATATACATTATCTTAGGGACAAGATTAGGAAACAGAACCTTTTCTGGCAAGCGTATCCTTACTTCAGTGCAATCCAAAGGACATTTCATTCCCCTACATAATATTCTCAGTGCTTTTTCTCTGTCTCTTTTGTATTTGAAAGAGTTGTCGATTATGTTGCACAGTTGTTGCAATCAGATATATTGTCAAATTTCATCGAAGCCAAATTATGGCAAAAAAGTTAGAGCTGTTTGAAACCAAAAAATTATTGCCTTTGTTAACCTATCTTGATGAATTTGAGACTAGCAATGCACTAGAATCAAATGCATGGATTAATAAATTAGAGGCAGTATATGCAAGCATTCCATGTTTGCATCCCGAATTCAGTTCTCTACTGGAAAATATTTTTTTTTAGTTTCGCTCTTCCATTCATCGGACAGAGTACAATTTGGAAATAATGCTACATTCAGGGTCTTGATTCAGGAGTTGATATATCTTGAAAATGAAGGCATATCAATAAACACAGAACAAGGGGAAGAAATATTTTTTTTAGTATTGGACTTGTATGTGGAGACAACTTCGGGGGACTCCATGGTATTGTTATGTTGAAAGTTTCTCTTCTTTGCATTCATGTAGATTCTGTAAAATTTTCAAAGACCGGCTGCAACGCAGCATTGACATAGGTAATGAGGTTTTTAAGAAGTAGATGTAATTATAGTGAAGATATTGCTATCAAAAATTAATCTTCAACTGGTATTAAAGAAGAGTGTGTATTTAATGAAATTTCATCTTTCCATGTGACAGAAAAATATTCAGTTGATATAATGCATGATTTGTCTTGAGGGTGGGTGGGTGGGTGTGTGTGTGTGTGTGTGTGTGTGAGAGAGAGAGAGAGAGAGAGAGAGAGAGAGAGAGAGAGAGATCTCCTAAATGTCATGACATTACGTTATAACTATGAGGCTCTTTACGCTTGTTGAATTCTCATATTCAAGCTCTAGATGTTGTTTTTAATGAACAAAGCAACAGACCACCAATAAATAATTCCTTTTACGCTAAGTTTCAAGCATCAGTTGCAGCAGGTAGAACTATATGTATCCAAAGAGGTTTTAATACTCCCTTGATTTATTTTGGACCAGGTGCTGAAATAGAAACAGCATCTCTTGCCTATTTTGCAGAAATTTCTGATTTCTTGCTTACAAAGCTGTGAATAGGCTTAATCATGTATCTGCAAAGGGAACATTATACAAACAAGGAATTATATTAGTTACTGTCATAACAGATGATTTCCCACAATTTGGTGAAATAAGTGATATTTTAGCTGACCAGGACTCTTCTGTTTATTTTGTATGCAGCGAATTGAAAAAAAAAAAACAGTTGAAATAAGCATATTCATGCATATAAAGTATGTATAACACAAAGATATACTTGTGTTGCACACAGTGCTCTCATTGAACACAATCCAACATGTTTTGTAAATGTAAAGGATGACATGTATGTTCAAGGAATGCCATGTAGCAAAATTCTTCACCTTTAAGTAAGTCTTGAAGCTTTCCTGGCGACGAATGATTGAAAATATTCTCTCTGGCTATTGACCAGGTGAGTTGTGGAAAAGATTCCAAGCTTTTGAGAGCTAACGTCACTCTCATCTTCAGGGTAAAAGCTTGGAATCTTTTCCACAACTCACCTGATCGAAAGCCCAAGAGAATCTTTTCATTCTTCGCCTTTGTTCATATTTCCACTTTCATTATGTATGTATTATGTATGAATCCCTTACTAGATGACTTGTTTCCATTTAGCGATAACTTTGTTTCCTGTACCAACATTTTTATTTTTCATTGTTTTAATTTTTCAATAAATAACTGATCTTTACAATGATTGATATTGAGTCATATAAAGTTTTGAGAAGTTTCATAATTCCTGCCACAGTATGGTACATGATCATTCTTAAACATGTTGTGAGGTATTTCTAATGATATGTTCATTTTGTAACCATTTGGGTAATTTTATTTTCTTCTCTGAGGCATATTTGTATTTACACATTGTACTCAGTGCAAGTAAGAAGACTAAGTACAGAGATTAAAATGTGACTGTTCTAATTGTATTTGATGTACAGTTTATGCTCTGAAGTATTTTTTTTAAATTATATTATTTGAAAATGCTGCAACTTGTGCATTTTATTTTATCCTGATGTTATTTCTTCTCATATGATATTTTTGTGTTTTTTTAAGCATTGCATGCTCATGCAATGAAGAATTGAGATATAAATTGGTCCTAATTGTATATGAATTTTATGATATGAAGTATTTTTCCTATTTTCATATTCTCTGAATAAGGTGTAACATGCATCTTATTGTTAATTTTTTCTCATGACTTTATTATTTCTGTAAGGAAATTACATTGAAACATTTGAAAATATTTGTTTTACATGGATGTACATTTTATGTTATGAGAAAATTTAAAAAAAAGTTTATAACTGAAAAAGTCTGTAATTAAGAGATCCATCGAATGGTCTCATTTGATTTCCCTTGCGCAGCTTGATCCGTGATCATGTGTGAAGTGGCCAACTTAAAAACTTTTACTAGTTTTTATGTTCAAGGTCTGCCCTGAAATGGGGAAATCTGCATTCTTTTGCAGAGGCTTATTCTCCTACGTTATCTGGTATACCATCGGTAAACAAACTTGTTATACTGTATAGAAATTCATTAAATTAGGCACACACAGGAGATGTACTATGTATTTTCGCTGAAAATCTACATAGTACATCTCCTGTGTGTGCCTAATTTAATGGATTGACATCTCTACGCTGGGAGGAACCAGGCAACGTCGACGTCTATAGTGTTTCAAAGGCAACAGATCCCGTTGCAGTAACACTTGCAGAGACAATTTTCACACAGGTAAAACAGCGCCAGCGAAAATGCAGGGGAAGCCAGGCCGGCTCGGTAGCTCAGTGGTAGAGCAATGGCACGGATTGCCAGAGACCCGGGTTCGAGTCCTGGTCGAGCCTGCATTTTTCGCTGAAAATCTACATGTATAGAAATTGTTGGAAAATTTGAAATTATCGATCATCTGGTTTTTTTTTTTACTTGCATGCCTGCCTTGTTTTTTTTAAATTCATTTGTATCTAATTAATATATAATACATACATACAATAAATAAGAATTGTGTAAAATTGGGCCAAATTTTCAGCATACGCCACAGTTTTCTTGTTTATGGTTTCTTCATGAATTTGTTTTTTTAGCACCAAGGATGCTCACATTCCAGCTAGTAAACTATGTAGTCATGTTTAACATATTTACCAAATTTGGTAATTGAGAATTTGTTTCCTCTAGACAAATAATTTGGAAATGATAAAAATATTGCATGGTAAAATTAGCCACATTTAGTAATTCTGAATAAATCATTGTGTTATTCTAAACAAATCATTTGGTAAACATAAATATAACTGCTTGATAACATCAGGCAAATTTAGTAGATTTTACTAAATTATTTTGTTCCTGTAGCAAAATATTTGGTAATGATAAACAACAATTAACCAGGTTTGGTAAATTTGATTAAATTATTTTGTTACCCAAAACAAATCATTTGGTACCCTTAAGTAAATACATTTGGTAAAAGAAGCAAATTTGGTAATTTTGACTAAATTATTTGGTTTTTCTAAACAAATGGGCTAGATTTGGTTAGATTTACCAAAATAATATTTGGTATTGGTAACCAAAAAATTGTTTATGACAAACAAATAGAACTTGACCAAATCTTTTGGTACTGGTGAACAATTGTTTGGTTGGCGCCTATTTAAACAAACTATTTGTTTGCCACTACCATTTTTTTGGTTAATCCAAACAAACATTTTTCTCTGTGTGTACATCCGAAATGGTAATCTGGCGGTTAAGAAAGCAACGATGAGTATGAGCGACGAAATGGTGAAACTGATGAAGGGACAATCACAAAGAACACTCCTGCACAGGTCGGGATTCGAAACCGGAACCCCTGGCGTCGTAGCGTGCTGTGCCACTCTACCACGTAATATTTTTTATGTACTCATTTTTAGCTACTTCCTTTGTTCCTTATTTTATTAAGTGTATCCGAATATTAATGTTGCTGCTATGTAAAGTCCAACGTTCATAATTTAATATCTGACTAAATTGTATTTTTTCAAAATTGTTCCACTTTGTATCACACATCTACGATACCGAAGATATTTTTTTAAAAAAAATTCTAACGTTCCTTCATTTAAAATGTGTCTGACATGCCTTAAAATGAAAACGTCTTATCTGGCCAAATATTCGAGAGTCTACCTATTTAGCGAAGCGTTTTTCTGTTGTTTGCGACGTGAACAACGTAACGTCTCGAAGGTAGTGAAGTATAAAGACATTTGTAGACATGTGAGCACTTTTGTTATCATATTCACTGATTGTAAATGTCAAATGATGGGGAATTGCAGAATTACGCCTGTTTATTTGATGGAATTCTAAGTGAAAAAGAAGAGAGGAAATGGAGATATTAATACTAACATTTATTGAACGTTTTATCCTGGATGCGAACCCGGCTTCTTAAAGGTAAGTGATCTCACTTTGTATTTGTTGAATATGTATTTAGTGTACACATTTGTGCCTAATAAAGAAGTCCAAGAAAAATGTATTTTTTAGCTAATACGTTTTAGAATTATTATTTTTTAAAGTATTTGTAGGTGTGTTTTACAACAAAAGAGCATTTCGGTATCAAAGCAGAGGGACACAAGAAAGAAAATGCAAGGGCATTAAATGAAAACTCCTTAACTTCATTAGGGGTAACATCTGAAATAAATAAATCAATAAATAAATCTAAGCGTACATATGGTGAGACATGAATCCATAGGGACAAAAGTATATTTTTGGTGAAATGGATTAGAATCACTGCGTGCACCCTAGAAAGTTTGATAAAACACCTCAAGTGTTTTTCTTAAGAGAAGTGTAATACTACCAAATAGGACCTCTGGCAAGAAATCGCTAATAGGCGGTGTGTGCCAAACAAAGAAGACGACGACAACCTATCTCCAGTTCTCAAGGGCATTTAGTGGAATGAGTGATTATAAAGTTTTATTTTGGATTTGTTCAGTAATATGGTGCAGGCGATAATCGTTCAGGTGTGTATATGTATATGATTAATTGAATTAGGTTATTTTACTTACCTTTTTGTCATTTTAGTATATATATATACTAAAGCAAGATATATATATATATATATATATATATATATATATATATATATATATATCTTGCTTTAACCCACGGAAATAACTATTTCTGCTTCTGCATTTTTCAGCAGTGTACAAATACGCCACAAGCTGCTTCTACATGGAGCCAATCAGATTCGCAGTGTTCGATTTAAGGGAGGGGTAGGAGGTTAGAACTACATTTTACAGCGGAGGTAGATGAAGAAATTGGGATCCTTAAAACTAGTGTGAATGGGAATCTCGGTCTTTTACGATTGGTTACAATGGAAGGAGAAGGTTCTTCGCTATCCAAGGGAAGAAAGAGAAAAAATCCCGTTCGCATGTTTTTCTCCTTTGATGACATACGACGAGAATCTCACTGTCTTATTCCGGGCTGCGGAAAGAAAGTTGCGGTAAGTGCAATCTTCGGGCAGGTTGAAATGTTTCAGTTCTCGCCGTAAATTCCGTTATTTAGGATTTCAGGATGGGACTTATCTTAACTTGTCGAATCTCATAGCCGTCCTAGACCGAAGCCACCTTGATCGTGTTATTACTATTTAAACATCATAAGTGTTTTCTATCTTATAAGTTACATTCTTCCTCTCAATTGTTCTGCCAGTGAGGGTCAACGTAGAGAACGTGGTCTCGAAAAAGGAAACTGAAAACAGCTCGTCTAAATGTCGGAGAGCCTTAGTTTAGAGTGCAATGGGGTTATACGTCGTATAGAGCGACCACAAGGGGAAAAAAAACGCCGAAAAGTGTACGCACAGATTTTCCTTCTTCCATTCAGCTCTGGCCATAAGAAAGCATGCTTTACTGTGCCCCTCTCCTCCACGCGAGAGTACGGTGCACGCGAGCCGCGAGTCTGCTCAGGTTTATATCCTTGTGGTCCCACAGTAGTTTCTGTTCATTTCTGCAGGAATTCAATCTTATCATAAAAAACTAACTAAACTTTTTGCTCTGATTGTCGTGGATTAAAAAAATGTTAGGATGCAGGCGAAAGGAAATGGAAAATAATTAACGTTTGTAAATTACACGTAGGATTGTGCACGAGTGCACTCTTGCTCACACATCACATTCTGCTATGAGCCAGCGTATTTAAAGGTGCTTGAAGACTATGGGCAGATCTTTTCATGTCTGCAGGTTTGCCTTGGGAAAATTCAAATGCCTAGTTTCAATACATTAATTAATTTAACTTTATTTGGGATTCTATGAAATTATTTGCATGGAGGTGCATATAGAAACGTTCATTTCATCATGTTAACGTTTGAAAGCAACTGATATAGTCTGACCGTGGGCAATAGTTGCTTCGGCATTTCAAAACTCGGCTCCATATGCATGTGTGGGGGGTAGAGGAGTATTTTATTTCCTATTTCGGCAATTTTACGTAGCTTTCCTACCTCTTCAGTTATTTACTATGTTGAGGTTGAATAGATATTGGGACAAACTCAATGGTACGTCCATACCTTAGCCAGGGTTTCAAATAGCAGCTTAGCTGATCAGTCACGGAGCAGGCAACGACTTTAGTCTTTACGGTGTTCTTCAAGCAGCAATTTTAGTATGGTGTCTTGATACTAATTTTTTCATGGCCATTATTTTGTTGGCCGTGACGATATAAGTTGTTATTGAACATTGTATCTAAAACTCAAAGTTTGCTGATTTACGTGAATGCTGAACTCTTACTCCAAATTGAAATGAATGCAATACTCCTTGACTACTAAAAAGTGATAGCGATACTTGAAGTGAAGGTCGGCTTCCCCGATGTCGCAGTGGTAGCGTCGTCGCCTTGTATTCCAGGGGTCCCGGGTTCGATACCCGGTGGAGGCACACAGTGGTTCGGATCCAATTTTATAAACTGTAGGTTCAGTTCCGATTAGCCTTACTGTGCATAAAGTCTGACTGTTAAACGTGACTCAGTCTTACAGATAAGAATTAGAAGTGGAAAAATGTCGATTTACTTCAAATACCCTTCAGAGGATTTTTTTTTTAACAAAACTGAAAACCGCATTTTTGTAGTTACGTTCGTCTGATTCCCGTAGGACGATAGGTGAAATACGTTTCCCGAGAAATATTTGAAAGGAGTTGTGTTAAGATGTCAAGCATGTAGCCCACAGCCATGCTGTATGATGAAAGCATAGAGGATAAGCCCCATACTTAATCTAGGTTCACAACAAAGATAGCGACTGAGAGGCCTAGCGTAATGAAAGGCAAGGAAAACTGTTAATCATTGGAAGAGACAATGAGTTTCATGTTTAGATCATTCTATCATATGTATAATTAATGAAATTGCTTATAAAAATAAAAAATGGTACAAAATGCTTCAAAGTAATTGAAAATATCGTCTCCAGGAAAAACCGAGAAAAGGAATACGCCCATTCAAACTGCAAACCTCGATTTGCATACTATATAGAAGGAATTTCCACCACATACTTGAAATTAGTTTGAGAAAATCTAAAATACGAGGAATCCCTATTCTCGTGTTGCTATTTCCTGTCAAATAAGAGGCTGTTGCGGTCTACTTCCGCGCTATACATTGAAGAAACAACGCTTTATACTCCGAAGTAGATACCAATGGTTCATGGACGCCCGCATTTTTTTTCAGGGAAGGGCAAGCAAGGTAGTTTTTTCCAGGGGGGGAAACAAGGTGCATGTCCTACACCATAAGTGTTGTCTTTTAAAAAAAAACATTACTTTAATTTGAAGTTATGTTCATGCAATAATTAACATATATTATTGTAGCTGAAATGACATTATATGTGATATATATATATATATATATATATATATATATATATATATATAATTTTTGGTTGACTTTCATTTTCCAGGGGGGTCGTCCACCCCTTGCCCCTCTTTCGGACGTCCTTGCAAAGGTTCTATTTTTATTTCGCGTCTACCACTGTTAATCGCGATGATAAAGGATGCGATAGATGATGGAAGTGGTATAAAGACAATATCTTCTAGTCCAGGTTCTAATCAGACTTTAGACTTCGCATTGTATTACGCTAATTAATTTGCCACGGGATCGGCTACTTTGTGTTTGTCTGCTCATCAAATGATTAATTAGTTATTCAAACTCTATAGGTAGCAAAGCGATATAAAATAACGAAACGGAAAAAATCCACTTGACGTCTTGTAGTACTATCATCAACCTACAATTTCATGCTCACAAATCCACACAGGAAACTTATTGTGGCATTAGTTTTGCGGAATGGCCTTGGGAAATAAAGATCGCCCATTTCCTTGTTCAGCTCTAGACAATTCAGGTGCCTTATCGAAGCTGCTCTTGAGCACGCAGGGTTTCTAACCTACTTCGCCGTAATTCAGTTGTTGTATCTTGATCAATATGCTGCATTGAACATTCCACTCAGAAATCCCATCCTATTCAACAGGGCGAGCTCACTACCATCCACTAGGTGTAGGGAATTCTATAGTATTTTAATCAGGCGTAAAAAGTGCTGGGATTCCAATTTGTGACTAATCTCCATACATTAAGCATATTGTTATATAATGACAGTTAGTGGTCTCCATATATTTACGTATATGGGTATATTGTACGAATACACAAACTCGCACATAGATTTTACTTTGATATTAATTCTTTCAGTATGAATAAAACTATTTTCTTTATAGGGAGATCATAGTGGTAACCTAGAGAAACATATCAAGCGGAGGCATCAAGATAAGCTGTCATTTCTGCAGAAGAAGAAAATGAGAAATGCTATCTCTAGTAATCCGAAAGCCAATATTCTCCTAAATGTAAAGATGACCGCAGACATCCTCAGGCAGTCTTGCATCCGACTCATCTCGGAGCACGGACGTCCTTTTTCACTGATGAATGACCAAGCATTTCAAGATATAGTGAATCCTCTTTTGGAAGCGATGCCAGCTTCTGACAGGTGCGTATTTTCATCAATGTCGTCAGATTGTCCTTTACATGTATTCCTTAGTATGTTCACATTGTATACGAATGAAATTATTTTCATTGTTAGTAACGGACAGTCTTAATCAGTGTTCGGAAAGTTACTAGAGTCAGTTGCTTGGTTCAAAAAGTAGGTTCGGTGCAGCTACTCAATTTAAGAATAACTTACTTTTGCAGTTACTTTCTGTTGGATATTTTATTGCGAAAAATTGAACACACCCAATGATCATTAATTACAAGAAAATAAATATTTAAGAAATTTTATTTTGGATTTTATGTCTGTGGTATGTCATCGCATTGTAATATTATGACAACAATCAAGATTAAACCAAACACTGAAGTTTTAATGAGCAACTATAAATGACGAATTGCAACAAAGCGTGGATGTCCTAAATTCAAAATGGAACGAAGCCCAGCTTTCTTGCCTTAGTAGGAGATTCCGAAAAAAAAAAAAGGAAACAAAAGCGTCCAGAAAAGAAATAGTTGGAAGCTAAACTACCCCTCTAAGAGAAAGGCCCTTAAATCAATTTGACGTATACAAACAAGACTAATTATTCAAATGCCAACAACTCTAAGCTGATTTTTCAAAGGATGACGCTTGGTCCGCGCATAGTCCATCGCAGCTATTTCTGGCTTTCAAGACAGAACCCACTCCTTAACTAGCTCAACTACTGTCCTCGCGTAGCTGGGCAGGACTGAAATTTTGGAGGGCTCCCACCAGGAATTTAACCCTGGACCGCTAGCGCCAAATGTTAAATCACTAATAATTTGGCTACGCGGGAGCCCATAGTTGAAACAGTGTTGCGAAATTTAACTTTTTCCCCCAACGCTACAAATTTTAAAGTTAAAAATTTGTCTTAAAGAATAGTAAAAGTAACGTCATAAAGTTACATCTATTGCAAAAATGAAACTCTGCTACGGTTACAGCTACCTTCTTTAGTTAGAATTCCTTAGAAATTCATTTCAGGTTACTTCAAATACATTGATTTTATTGATCCAGCCTCATGTAATGAAGGTAGAGAGTTCTGTATATCCTTACAATGTTTAGAAGGAATGCAATTACGTTAAGTTAGTTTTTCAAATAACTGTAAAACTAGTTACTCACTGACATAATCATGAGTAATTTCAACTGCAACAGTTACTCTTTGAATAAGTAAACTAAGTATAACTGTCTGGAAAAGTAATTTTCTGAAGACTGATATGTATGAGACACATTTTTTCATCAAATGATATTTAACACACTTTTGTACACTCAAACAAAACTAATTAATATAAAGTTTTCAAATATTATGTCAAATTTTCCTCAATTTTACAAAGTTGTTACATATACAGTGCGTTCGTTTTAAACTCTTATAACACAGGTTAGGTCGGAATATGTAATATAAATACTGTATAATTGTCTGCATGCTAGACGTTACGGGACGAAAGTGCCGGCATCTGTCCCATATCACGTGCTAACTCTGCGCAGAGACAAAACAAACTCACTGTACTCCATATGCCTAGAGACAGGTTATGCTAACATTCTGTAGCTTTCCAGTGCTGGATGGAACTGAGCATGCAGTACAACTTATTTAGATATCCCCTATATACTATTGTTAATATATTTTAGAAAATAAAAAAAATATAGGTGTCACATATATCCTTTTCACAGCCTTAGGTATATCTGAATGAAGCAAAAAGACCTATTGCCAAAGCCCAGTGCTGTGACCAGGGAGGGTGGTGTTATAACTTCCTCATTAGTTCAAACTTTACTAAAGAGCGTTGATTGCATCAAATAACACTGTTTATTGCATGCAAGCTGCGTTAGTTTCTAGACACACTGATAGAGGTTAACCTATTATGGTTTTAAATAACAATCTTTTTCACTTTCACCAAAAAAGTGTTCTGCTTTCTCATATTTGTAGCATTTGCCTAGTTGATGAAAGCTTGATAATATAATTAATTCATACTATTTGAAAAATATTTTTAAGAATTTTAATTCTATTTTGGGTTTGAAACAAATGTCTTGAAAATTTCAAAAATCAAGAAACAACTTATCAATTAAGGATGAAAGCAAATTTTATTCTCTGCAGGTTTATCGTGAACAAGGAAGGTGTACGGAACATGCTATTCAGTCAGGCCCAGCAGATCAGAGAAACAATACGCGGCGAAATGGAGGGAAAATTGATACATCTAAAAGTTGATTCTACTTCGAAAAATGGACGATCATTCTTTGGTGTCAACGTTCAGTTTGTTGTAAATGGGGCTCTCCAATTGCGTACTTTGTCAGTTCAAGAGTTATTTGTGTCTCAAACAGGTAGCAATTTGCGTTACGAATTGTTGAACATTCTGGATAAGTATAATGTGCCCGTGGAGAATATATATAGTTTAACTACAGACACTGGAGCAAACATGATTAAAGCCGGGAAACTTATTGGGGAAGATCAAGAAACACAGATGTCTAATATTTCTCAAGACACTTACGAAGATGAAGATATTGAAATGGAATTGACGAGTAAAGATTATCGTCTCCAATCCGTTCGTTGCGCGTCGCATACTCTTCATTTAGTCGTAAATGATGCTCTCAATTCCATTCCTGAAGTTAAGGATATTATTGTGACATGTCAAGCAGCATGCCGTGTCTTACGATCGCCTACAGCACGGCGTCAATTGAATGCAGAATCACTGCCGGTACCATCCCTTGATGTCCCGACAAGATGGAACAGCACAAATGATATGCTCCAGTCACTTTTTGCACTTAAAAAGTTCATAGGGGATTACTATCAAGAGCAAGTTAAAATAAAGCAAGAAGACTGGATATACATTGAGGCTATTTTAACGTCACTGGAACCAGCCAAAGTAGCCACAAAGAGGCTGCAAGAAGAACAGATTCTACTTGGCGACTTCTACGGGATATGGCTGGAGTGTCGCCTTAAAACATCAACAATCAACACAGACCTTGCACGCCACATAGTAGAGGGCATGGACAAACGAGAAAAACAAGCATTATATGTCAATAACGAAGAGAGACTTCCATCATTATTTGAGTATCCAGGATTTCTTGCTTCTATTTACATGGATCCCAGGTACTTTTCTGTTTTAAGTGAAGAAAACATCCATGTGGCGAAGGTGTATCTCCAGAAGTTGTGGTTAAGACTTGAACACATGAAATCCTTATCAGTGTGTGGAGAGGTAAAGAAACAAGAAGATTCCAGCACTGAAGATGATGACAGTGACCATGTCACAAACTACTTAAAGAAACAAGATTTATTGCGGCGGAATACCATATCTGCACCAAAGTTTAATATTGCGTCATTATTGGACACTTACTTTGTTTCAACTCGAAGACTGAAAAGGACTGAAAATGTTCTAAATTTCTGGGAAATTAGAAAATCAAGTTGTCCCGAATTGTACATTTTGGCTTGTATTGTTCTCTCTACTCCTGCAACACAAGTTAGTGTCGAGAGACTCTTTTCATCTCTGAAATTCATACTAAACCCACTCAGGTGTAATATGGCAACCGAAATTATTGATGACATACTTGTTATTAGAAATAATTATATTTTCATGAAAAAAAATCTAACTAAATCTTCATTAAAAAGCAATCTCAGAAATAGCAGCACAGAATTGACTACAAACATTGTAGCAAACTTTGTGGAATCCAATGATACACCACAGAAAGATCTTGTACAACATGTTGAAAATGTGGGGAATATTACTGTCTAGATTAATAATGTATATAATTACTTGATTTTTTTTGTGATCTTATAGTTCATTATACATAAGTAGCTGTAACCAAAGAAAATCTTTTCAGAGGTTCCATAAGAAGTAATTTAATTAAAAGAACAATTTTGCTCGTACTTGTTTAATGTTTCCTAGTAATTAATAAATTTAGTTTTGAGTAGCTGTCTTACCTGTTCACAAAATTGCACAGATATACTGATGTTGTACAAGAGTATGAAATATATTTTTATTCATGTCAAATTTGTGGAATTCTGTTTAGTTTTAAATTGACACCTGAAGGAAATGACAGTGTATTTGCTTTGTTTTGAAAGATACAAAATGTCTCTAGTTTTTTAAGTAATAAGGTCTTTTTTTTCCTTGTTTTAGAATTTACCTTGGAATGATTAAGAGAATAATAAAGATATTCAACAAAATTTTAAAAACTGTTTCAATATATACTTTTCAGAACCTCCGTTCTATTCTTATGCTTATACAGTACGAATGCATACTTTAAATATATGTATATTTACATTTTTTTAAAAAAAATTGAGCTTCGATGTTGTAGGGAGTTGAATATATGGCAAATATTGTTATTCCTTGGTTGGTGAACAAATCCTAATTTTTTTTTATTGTATTAATTCCCATGATATCTGTTTCTTTGTGAGAGATTAGTGTAAATTTTTAGATTTTTTATGATAAATTTGACAGCCATTTTAGAATGTACCTCAAAATGTAACATTTAGAGCACATTACTCAGGAACACCACTCAATAACAGACGTTACTGTTAGCCTCCTAATATGTAACCTAAAATCAATTCTTGTTTTTCAAACACGCTACTTCCTAAGGTTAAGTTTAGTTCTCTTGTTATAAAATTCTCTTAATAAAATATCAAAAAATGGCAACATCATTGTCATTATCTTGTCTAAGTAATTATTGCATGGCATCTGATAAATTATCAAAAGACGCACGCAAATGCAAATTAATGTACATTAATTACCTTGATGGACGCACGTGTCTGCCTGTGTGTGTATCCAAATCAGCATGTTACTTTCTAATGTTCTGGACAATGAGTTTTTGAAGAATGGAAACCGAATAGTCAATCACTCTACTACCAAATCATCCCGTGTAACAGCATGGAATGTAAATGGAGATGACAAATAGCATCCACATATCTTTTGAACTTGACTCATTTTGTTAGAATCAGTCGTTCCACATGTCTTATCGATACCTCAAAAATACTGAACCCACAATTGTAATATTAAAATGGGCTCCAATAACTATCAAAGTTTAATTTTTGCATGGCTGAGTTGGGGTCATGTAAATTCTTGTCCTCGCTAAAGTACAGTATGCGTACGTTGCACAAGACTATATAAAAACAAAGTAAATTTGTTACACACACATAAGTGCGCGCCCGCAATTGCATAGCTGAAAGTCTACTGAACACACACACACATCAACTTTCGAGCACTAACGATGACCATTGCCATAAGCACAATCTCTGGCGTGTGTCCAAACATGCACTTCTATGTTCACTATCTAGTAGTAGCAATTTATGGTAGAAATCAATGGTCACTAAAAGTGCATGTTACAACGTCTGCCCACACCTGGGAGTTAGGAATGGAAGACATCGCCATTATGTTATTAAGTGTCCTGTTCAAAATGTCCTTACTTTTATTTTTAAGAAATTTGCCAGAGAACGAAGCGCGATAGTTTTCAATTACATAGAAAATGATGCACCCCCTCAGAGGAGTAACCACAAATTCTTGTCTGCGGGGGGAGTACTTGGATAAACTATTAATAATAGTAGTAATAATGGCACTATTATTATACGTACACAATTTATATAGCCTATATTAATACATTACATAATGAATTCATTCGCCCCACAACAAACAACAAAAAATATGCCTCTGAAATGTGTGCGCTTCTTCTCCCCCAAACAATTGTTCATACATTTAAGACTCAACTGTTTGTAATAGTCTGACGTACTTACTTCTTGTTACTTCTCCCTCTGGTAATTTACAATGCATTACAGAAAATAAATTGCTAGCGAAGCGATCAAGAAAACTTTTAGATCCAAATTTTTGCAAACTGAAAACAATATTGATTTAATATGGCGCAAAAAAATCATGGAGGCCCATGACATTCTCTTTTACATTTTTTTTTCTATTTACATCGTTCGGCGTCCAGGGCTGACTGCCGCCGTCCCCTATACATCGACCACAAGGAAAAAAACCTTGGGACGAAAAGTCCCCGCGCAGCTTTCCCTTCTTCCCTCCACCTCGGGCCATAAGGAAGCATGGTCCACTCTCCCCCTCCCCTACAAGCGGGAGTATGGTGTACAGGAGTCGTGGGTCTGCGCAGGTTGTTTTGCTCATGGTTCCACTATAGCTAAGGGTTTGAAATTGACAAGACTGTAAGAAAAGCAGATATTGCGAGCGAAACGAGCTAGACAATTTTATATAACTTTATTTACATTTGTATAAAGATATAAATCGAAAGGGGGCAATTGCCCTTCTGTGCCTCCTTGCAGATGCTCTTGACCGTCTGGAAGAAATAATGCACGAAAGACGTGAAAACTAAATCCGTCTTTAGTATCGTTTTGTCCTGCAACTCTTAGATTCTGCAACCTTTCTTTCCATAGTTCAATGTTTGCAACCTTACCCCTTAGAATTGATTTCCGTCCAAGGTTGAGGCCCAATCTCCCCCCCCCCTGTGGTTGCGCCACTGCACCTTCTTTAGCCGTAGTTGTTTTGTGAACTTTCATTGGCTTAAAAATACTTCATTTTCTTCAAGAGCATAATATAGTTTAATAACCGGCGATAAAATTCCTCTCCCCTAACTTTCTGGATTAAAGTATAATAATATAGGGGCATGGAAATCTGAAAGGGGGGTGCGGATGGCCACCTCTCTCCTTTAGAAAACGAATGTCAGCTAAAAGTATATATTTCACACGTATAATTTGATTCCAGTCATAGTAATTTACATTAATTATTATAATGGGTATGCAGGAATGCGATAATTTCGAATTCAAGTGGTGTTTCTTGAGGGGGCAACACTATTATCGGGGTAATATGCGCCATGGAAAAATACCTCGCTTCTCCCTCCGTCGAAAATATCTGCAGACGTCCATGATTAGGGCGGGGCATTAACCCCCCCTTTGGACTTCGTGCGCACGCCTATGGCTACTCATTTCTACACTACATGGAAGGTTTATTCAATTTCGAGCCAAAAGTGTAATTTTCAAATCAGGGTTTTTAAACGTCCACGAACCCATCAACTAATGGGTTCTATTGGGTTCCGCAACAATACCGGAACCTGTTCTATCACAGTGTAAATTCGGTCCAAGTTGCGTATTGTTTCATTTCAAATATGGAACTTAGACCGTCTTTAAATTGATCCGGAACGAAGGACCCTGTGCCGTATTTCAATTGATCCAGAAAAAAGGTTCCTGGAACTTATTTAAATACCTTAAACATAAAAAGGCTCTTTACGGTCCAGATCCATTTATGCTTGCTAATATTCCCTGCTGAACCTGAATTGAATTGATTTAAAATTCCTGATCCTTTAACAACCCTGGTGGAAATTCATTAATTTACAAACAACCATATTTTTAACGAAACATTAATCCCACACAATATACTGAGTTATTTTTCGCAATGTTCCAATGAATGGCAAGAGATTTGGGCTATTCCTTTTTCTTCCTTGATGTTTAATAGATTATATTTGTCACGCACCTATAACGTTACTAGCAAACATTTGTGAATTGTTCTTTCCTTGTAACGTTAACATCTACCATACTGAATTTATTTACGTTCCTTATGCAGATGGTATGTACCCAACTGCATTTTGTTCCGTTCCGCTACAGTGGTTTACATTTTGTTACATTCCTATGTAACGTTAATTAACCATATTGCCTTTCACTTCGTTCCGTTACGGAGGATTGCATTCATTACGTTCCTATGTACCGTTATTTACTACCATGTTGCATTTCGTTACGTTTTTTTGTAACGCTAGTATATACCACAATGCATTTCGTTACTACGTTCCTTGTATCCTTGTAACGGTAGTATATACCATATTGCATATTACGTTATGTTCCAATGTGCTCATTTCGTTCCGTTCCTTTATAACGTTAATATCTACCATAATACATTTTGTTACGTTCTCTGTAACGTCAGTCTGTAACATATTGCATTTCGTTACGTTACATGGGTACCAGCAGCTGAACCATACTCTTCCTCCTACAAAATGGAACGTAACGTGTAACGCAAATTGGGTACGTTACGACTCCCTGGTTCGTCTTGTGCACGGCGAACAATACGCATGGCCAACAGTACAACCTACTGCGTGCTTCACAACCTGCTAGCCAAATAAACTTGTGGTACAAATTGCTTTGGAAATGTCGCACAAAGCCCCTTGGGCTAACTTGTTTTAAGTTCGGTAAATGCGGTGTTGGTCGACCCCCTTCCACGATTTTCATTTTAACACTTATCTCTCTCGAGCTAAACGAAGCAATTTTCAATTGCTCAATAATACACCCGCACTTCACATCAACCGTTCCTAAATACGCGTTCATTCCGATAAATTCACAGCACAAAACACGAAGCAACAAACACTCACACTATCCCACGCGCTTTCCACAACTGCAAATGCAAGCATCCACACAAGATCACTTTGAAAATCTCTGAAACAACAGAAAGTGATACCAACCTATTTCCTTAATTTTATCCGTCACAAAGGAAAGATATATCAGTTTGGAGATAAAAATTACGCGGAGGAATCAGAATTATTTCAGCAGAACGAGTATGTACATTAATATTTAAGTAATAAAGTGTCATTCAATGGCGTGCCCGGGGCGAAGGGGGGTGGGGGGTGGATGGTAGACATAACCCCCTTTTGGCCCAGTATATCTAAGAAAAAACGTCAAAGGAAGGAAAAGATGACAAAATGGGGACCGTAAAAAGACCCTGGGAACACCACTTGCGTCATAATAATAGAACTTAAAACATATTCGGGCCTCCCCGATGGCGCAGTGGTAGTGTCGTCGCCTTGTAATCAAGGGGTTCCGGGTTCGATACCCGGTGGAGGCACAAGTGTTTCAGATCCCATTTTAAACTGTAGGTCCAGTCCCGATTAGCCTTACTGTGCATAAAGTGGACTTAAAACAACAAATCAATCAATCAATCATTAAAACATATTCTTGTGCTCATAATATGCAGAATGTATACGATTTACTTCTATGCCATGTACAAATATCAGTAGATAGTTCTTTCTCAGATAGCTTTATTTTCACCCCAAGTTTTATTCAAAAGCAGTCAATTTATTGATTGTAAAATTTGTGAAAGAGCTCACTTGAATTACTGCGTAAATAATTTGGCAGTTGCAAACACTGGTCAACACTTCTGGCGTAATTTGAGCTGGACCGACCAGGAAGCAGGGTGCAGGACCAAGGTCCGTCCAATCTTCCCTCCCTCCCTGAGAAAACTCTTCACGGGGGTGCAGAAATTCCACTGCCCCAACTCCCAATGTCAACTTTTTTTTACGCGTTTTACATTTCGCGAAATCTAAAATAATTTGTAATATAATATGATATATATGGAATTTAGAACAGTGATAATAACTTCTTTTAGTTATTTTATGACTAACAATTATTATTATATTTGCGATCTTGTTTACGTGTTCATGAAGACAAATATTCGTTACTAGTTTTTGCTGGCAACGTACCCATAGATGAATCCTTCTGCTTTCGGTTGATCTCGGCTATTTTCGGGAATCACGCAAGCTCGGAAAGCACAGCTGTTTGTAGAAGCTTTGTGGACGGGTTCCACCAGAATTTCACGCTTCGCCATGTGACTCCTTCGGAGGCCTTATTTTCCCGCAGTACGGCTGCAAGCATTGAGGCTGGCGCTTGCTACAGAGTAGGGATGGCCAAACGGATCCGGATCCGAAAAATCCGGATCCGTTCGGATCTGGATCCGGATACAAAAGTTCCGGATCTGGATCCGGATCCGAAAGTTCCGGATCTGGATCCGGATCCGAAAGTTCCGGACCCAAAATTTTTGGATCCGGATCCGGGTCTGAAAGTTTCGGATCTGGATCCGGATCCGAAAGTTCCGGATCTGGATCGGGATCCGAGAGTTCCGGATCTGGATCCGGATCCGAGAGTTTCGTATCTCAATCCCATTATAATATTACCACACCTTAAAAGGTATTATGATCTTCGATTACAAAGAAATTTTTCATTAGTTATTCCTACAAGAATTTTTTTCAAGTGTTGTTCCTAAAATACTTTGCTACGCATCGGCTAACACACTCGTGCACAAAAATAATCTTACTTGTTTCACATAAAATGTCAGAGGTGATTTTGTAAATGCCATTGAAACGAATATGTATTCATTCGAATGCATTGGAAATGAAAACATACATAAATGTGAGACATTCCATTCCAGGATGAAACCTTTAACACATATAACAAGATAGAAATGTTATACAAAAATTATACAATTGTTCTGCAGTTACAGTTTTACAAATTAAAATAAAACATTATAATATATGCAGTGTTATATAATTACAAAGTGTAAGACTAACAAGGGAGGTTATCTAAGTGTCCCCCTCCGATTTCCATAAAACTTGGCAGGCGAATAGTGGGACCCAAAGGACGCAATACGTGTTTTTTTGTTTCAGCTAAAAAACGGTTTTAGGGGGCAAAACCCCCTGAAATGTCAAGGTGAGGACAAATTGAAGTGAGGATCTGACCCCTGTGTCCCCCTCCGATTTCCATGATACTTGGCAGGTGTGTGTATAAACGGGCCCAAAGAAAGAAATACGTGTTTTTTTTGCTTCAGCTAAAAAACTGTTTTAGGGAGCAAAACCCCCTCAAATGTCAAGATGAGGACAAATTGAAGTGAGGATCTGACCCCTGTGTCCCCCTCCGATTTCCATGATACTTGGCAGGTGTGTGTATAAACGGGCCCAAAGAAAGATATACGTGTTTTTTTTGCTTCAGCTAAAAAACTGTTTTAGGGGGCAAAACCCCCTCAAATGTCAAGATGAGGAGGACAAATTGAAGTGAGGATCTGACCCCTGTGTCCCTCCGATTTCCATGAAACTTGGCAGGTCTATAGTGGGGCCCAATGGAAGAAATACGTTTTTTTTGATTCGGCTAAAAAACTGTTTTTAGGGGCAAAACCCCCTCAAATGTCAAGATGAGGAGGACAAATTGAAGTGAGGATCTGACCCCTGTGTCCCCCTCCGATTTCCATGATACTTGGCAGGTCTATAGTGGGGCCCAATGGAAGAAATACGTTTTTTTTGTTTCAGCTAAAAAACTGTTTTAGGGGGCAAAACCCACTCAAATGTCAAGATGAGGACAAATTGATGTTAGGATCTGACCCCTGTGTCCCCCTCCGATTTCCATGAAACTTGCCAGGTGTGTGTATAAACGGACCCAAATGAAGAAATACGTGTTTTTTTTGTTTGGGCTAAAAATTTGTTCTAGGGGGCAACCTCCCCTCAAATGTCAAGATGAGGACAAATTGAAGTGGGAATCTGACCCCTGTGTTCCCTTCCGATTTCCATGAAACGTGGTAGGTGTATAGAGGGGCTCAAAGGAAGAAATACGTGTTTTTTTGTTTCAGCTAAAAACTGTTTTAGGGGGCAAAATCCCCTCAAATGAAAAGATGAGGACAAATTGAAGTAAGGATCTGACCCCTGTGTCCCCCTCTGATTTTCATGAAACTTGGCAGGTGTATAGAGGGGCCCAAAGGAAGAATTACGTGTTTTTTTGTTTCCGCTAAAAAACTGTTTTAGGGGGCAAAACCCGACTCAAATATCAAGATGAGTACAAATTGACGTGGGGATCATCTGACCCCTGTGTCCCCCTCCGATTTCCATGGAATTTGACAGGTGTATAGAGAGGCCCTATGCCCCCTGTTTCTTCCTATGCCATATTTACGTAGTTTGGGGGTCAGATCCCCACTTCAATTTCTCCTCATCTTGACATTTGAGGGGGGTGGGGCTCTATACACCTGGCAAATTTCATGGAGATCGGAGGGGGAGACTTAGACCTCCCTTGTAAGTGTATTAATTAATTACAAATCGCGCACGCGGGTACACAAACTATATATACGTATATATATATATATATATATATATATATATATATATATATATATATATATATATATATATATATGTATATTAGCAGGTAACAATATGTTATAAGCACATTCTTACTTTCCAAAGAAGCGCATGTGGGATGGCAAAACGGATCCGGATCCAAAAGTACCGGATCCGGATCCGAAAGTTCTGGATCCGGATCTGAAAGTACCGGATCCGGATCCGGATCTGAAAATTCCAGATCCAAAAGTATCGAATCCGGATCTGAAAATTCCGGATCTGCGGATCCGGATCCGAAAAAATTTAGGATCCGGATCCTTAAGATCCGGAACCAACCGGATCCGGATTTCGGATCCGCCAGGATCCGGATCTGGCCATCCCTACTACAGAGCTGCTGGGGGAGTTTGCGGCCGCATTTTTTCGCGAAATCGAGTGCGATGGAAACTAAATACGGTTAGAACATTAAGTACATTAAATGATATTCGAATTATGCAACAGTGCTTGCATTGCGTGTACTATATCTTCGCCTCTGCCGGAAATAGTTTCGTG